>NC_140169.1:131499156-131559156 GCF_963971535.1 Notolepis coatsorum | reverse complement strand
GCTAGTCTCTCAAACTCTCTGACTCAGCCTCTCCCGGGCTTCTTGTCCACGTGCGTGAGTGTCCAGTCCCAGTCTCACTGTGTGATATATAGGAGAGACAGAGTTATTCCCCCACACATGCTGCACCTGCTGCTGGGCACTTCTGAGTCTCCCTCTGCAGCCAACACCAAGACCACACCCCTCCTCCTACAACCACATCTAGGGAAATAACAAGCTCCTCAAAGTGGACGCCACCTGTTTGTTTTCTCGGTCTCTGGGAGGTATAGGCGGTGGTCAACATAAGCAGGTGGTCTTCAGGGGGACCCTGATGTAAACAAGACAAATGTCTTTCTCTGGTCTGCATCCCCTTAACAATTGTGTGTATTGAACCGTACTGTATTGTACCCATTCTGCAATCTATTAAATAAAGTTTTCATTCATTCATCCATTCATTCAGATTCCCAACAGTTTTATGTACTATGCGGCCACCTGTATTGTCAGTGATTGAATCAGTTCTTCGTTAAGTTGTAAGCGTCCAACCCTCCCCTCCTTAAAGGCCAAATCGTTAATCCAAACGTAAACAAGGATAGACAATGTCATAGATGTGAATCATTGTGGTCTCACACTAAGTACATACATTCAGAATTTTTTTAGATGCCAGCTTGTTTTGACCGGCTCCTCAACCGTAGTAGTACACAACAATCTATACAATGCAAGGTAAAAACAGCGGATAAAATATTTAAAAAAAAAAATATTATACAGTATAAGTAGCAGCAGTGTTTGATCAAGGGATTGATCAAGGATTTCACCGATTGCTTTTCCTACAAAATACGCAAGAATCGATGCTCAAAACTGGCGGAACTGGAAACGCTTTACTCTACGTTATTTACTTCATTACAATACAACGACTCGGTTCGACTGGAAACTCAAATTAATGTGCTAAAAAAGAGATTAACGCCATTTATAAACAACAATCTGAAGTACAAATACGTAGCACAAGACAACAGCATTACTCTCAAGGTTCTAAACCAAGTCACCTACTAGCTATGCGATTAAGAGTCAACGCAAAATTTGCAGATATAACTACCATTAAAGCACAACAAGGACTTGTTACAGACCCTAAAAAAATAAATGCGACATTCAAAGAGTTCTACTCCAACTTATATAAATCAGAAACGACCTTCGATCTAAACAAAATGGACACATATCTTAATCAAATTAACCTCCCCAAACTTTCAGAGGATGACGCTAAACAGTTAGAAACACCCATCACACTAGAGGAACTCAGGAAGGCCATATCCAAAATGCAAAGTGGTAGGGCTCCTGGAAGAGACGGTATCCCACCAGAAATGTACCTCTCATGTTGGGACATAATTGGACCCCTATTACTTAATACGATTTTATACTCAGTCAAGGAGGGGAACTTCCATAAGAACGACAATATTGCACTCATAACAGTCCTCCTTAAAAAAGACAAAGACCCCACAGAGTGCGGTAGTTATAGACCCTTAAGCCTCCTCGGAACCGATATCAAACTGTACTCTAAGGTATTAGCCATCAGACTTCAAAAGCATATGTTAGTTCATCCAGATCAAACTGGCTTTATAAGAGGCCGCTTGATCACGGATAACATAAGACGATTACTACACGTACTAGATGCCAGCAAGGACGACACCACACCTAAGGCGATGCTGTCCCTGGATGCAATGAAAGCTTTTGATAGGTTGGAATGGTCGTATGGGCAGTATTAGAAAGGATGGGGATATGATTAAAGTATTATACAAAGACCCATCGGCCATGATTACAACAGGTATAATCACCTCCGAAATCTTTCCGGTATCACGCTCTTCTAGACAGGGTTGCCCTCTTAGTCCCGGACTATTCGATTTATCATTAGAGCCTTTAGCACAATATATAAGACAATCCCAATCCATAGAACCAATCGTAATCAAGGGCACACAACATAAAATTTGTTTATATGCGGACGACGTAATACTGTTCATGCAAAACCCTAACACCGCAATGCCTCATCTTCTCAAGTTGATTGAGGACTTTGGCGATCTATCGGGATTTAAGATAAATTGGCCGAAGTCGGCTTTCCTTCCACTTAACGCCCCTGCAAAAAAAATATACTCCTTCCAGAAGAAATACCAATGGTTAAACACTTTAGATGTTTGGGAGTTGAAGTATTCCCTACCATAAGCCAAACGGTGAAGCACAATTACATAAAAATCCAAAATAAAATCAAATACGACTTTGACAGGTGGTCAAAACTTAAAAACTCAGTACAGGCACGGGTATCAATAGTTAAGATGGACGTCCTACCGAGAATCAACTTCATCAGCTCAATGCTACCGTTACCCCCTCCAGATGGTTACTGGAAAAAATTACACTCTTCCGCATACAAATTTATTTGGAATAACAAACCACCATGTATAAAAAGATCCACCGCACAGAGAAACAAAGCCGACGGAGGTATGGCATTTCCAGATTTTTTCCACTATTTTAAGGCGTACACTTTAAGACCACTGACAACCTGGTTTGATCCCCAAGCATCAGTATCCTGGAGAAATTTAGAAGTAAATATAGTAGCACCACATAGACTGCAGGACATAGTATACACCAAATTATCAATTAAGCAATGCGAACTGAAATTTGGCCCCATTATTACTCATGCGATCCGAATATGGCGTGAAACACAAAAAAAATATTCTAACCCACATAAATGGCATAATCATACTCCCTTATTCAATAACAATGCACTCCTGATTGGAAAACGACCTATAAGATTCCCTAGATGGGAAAAGCAGGGCATACACACATTAGGAGATGTTTTCAACAAACAGGGAATGTAGTTATGTATGTAATGTAATGTAGTTATGAGGAAATACACAAAAAATGTAATCTCACCAGTTCCACATATTATTTTTACGCACAGTTATTGTTATGTTTGAAGGCTCACGGTGTCCCATTAAGGATACCAATTGTACACCACAGATACCACAAATTCTTCTATGAAAGAGAGACATCGAGAGGTTTTGTATCAGATTTTTATCATCAATTACTAACGTCCTCGTATGAAATCCTCCACCTAGACTCAGTCTGGAGGAGGGATATACCAGACCTGGAAATAAATTTTGATTGGCAAGAAGCCTGGGCAAATGTTCGACTTGCGTCACGGAACCCGGACCATCAACAAATCAATCTTAACTATATTCATAGGACATACTTGACTCCTATAAGACTGAACAGAATGGGTCTTAAACAAGACTCCAAATGCTCCTTATGTACAAATGGGGATGAGGGTACATTTATGCACATGTACTGGGACTGCCCACCAGTTAAGATATTCTGGAAAGAAGTGACCCAGCAATTATCAAACCTCTTAACTCTGAATATACCTGTACACCCCTCTGTATTACTGTTGAATGATGTTTTTGAGTGTGCAGTACCTATACAGCTAAAGAGATTGGTTTTATCTGGTATCACAGCGGCTAAAAAGCTGATAGCATCACGATGGTTTCAACCGGAAAACATTTGCCGGAAGGTCTGGATTCTTACATATCTCGATGTGATTTATCTAGAAATATCTACAGCAAGAATTTTGGGTCTCAGTGAATCCAAAATTATAATGTGGTTAGAAGTGGTGGAGAGAATAAAAGCTAGCATATAATTGTAGTGCCTGGTTAGGAGCGAATGATAATGGATGGATTATCCAAGGGGGGGCCCGGGGGGGGGGGGGGGGGGGAGCGAGCGAGCGAGAGCATATGTGTGTAGGGTATTAGATAGCAAGTATTAGGTGTATATCTTGTATAATACATTTATTTAAATGGTGATTTCATTGGATGTGCACTGTTAATTAATGCTTGTATATCTAATTGTATGTTGTTATGTTTATGTGTTTGTATAAAAAATAATAAAAAAATTAAATATGGTTTCAAACATAAAAAAAAAAACAAAAAAAAAAAATAGCAGCAGTGTGTGCGTGTAATAAGTGTGCTTGTGTGGTGTGCAAGTCACTTAAGGTGCTTTTGTGTGTATGCTCATGTGATGATTTAGAGTCTTTCCGCCAGTAGTCTGTTTTCCCGGTGGAAGTAGCTGTTCAGTGTTCTCTTGGATGTGGACCTGAGACTGTGGTACCGTCTGCCAGACGGCATGAGCTCAAACAGTTTGTGGTTTGGGTGGCTGAGGTCTTTCAGGATCATGCTGACACACCGCTCTGTGAATATACTGTCTATGGTGGGTAGCTTGCATCCACAGATCTTTTCGGCCGTTCACACTCTCTCCAGTGCTCGACAGTCGTTCTGGTTAGTGGTGGTGCATCGTGTCAGTATACTCTCCGTGGTGCCTCTGTAGAAGGCCCTCAGGATGTTAAAATTAGAAAAGACACAAAAAAACTTTCCTTGGCTTTATTTACAAAACATGGGGATTTTCACAATGTATAATCTGACTGCCTTGCATGTAATTCTGGTGAGTCACTCACCACATATCACCACTAGTCTCTCTCTCTCTCTCTCTCACTCTCTCTCTCTCTACAATTGTAATTAATTGGATTGGACATCTGATTACATCTGATTATAGGATTATTTTGCCTCTTAAATGTACAGTAGATAATTGGAGTGTTAAACAGACCAATTTATAAACTGTCATTTGAATAATGCTATTATTATCCTAATTATCGTCTACCATCATAATTAACATTATTTTAAGTAGTGTATAATGGAATTTCACCATCAGAAAGCCTTCCCCCCCATTCAAACATGCTTCTGAGAAATCCAACGAAAAGTAATTATTTTCCCCTAAAAGGTAATGTGATAACTTTTTCTATGTAACTGCATTCACCAAATGTTTGTAATGGAATTACTGTAATCCAGTTTTGTGCCATTCACACCCAGCCGTGGCACGTGGAGGTCTTACTGGTGGTGGCGGTGGGCCAGAGCAGGCGGTGGATGCAGATGGAGCTGACAGACGGAGGGAAGGAATGTTGTGTATGTAGTAATTATGTGATAAGCACTCGTAATATGTCATTTTCTAAGTTTGGGGGAAATCTATTTTTGGTGGTGGGCTTGCACACCACCAATACACACACACACACACACACACACACACACACACACACACACACACACACACACACACACACACACACACACACACACACACACACACACACACACACACACACACACAGATACATACATACATACATACATACATACATACATACATACATACATACATACATACATACATACATACATACATACATACATACATACATACATACATACATACATACATACATCGACGGGGCACCGGTTGAGAGAGTGAACAGTTTCAAGTACCTCGGAGCCCACATATCCGAGGATTTGACATGGACCACACACATTGACAGTGTTGTGAAGAAGGCACGACAACGCCTCTACTTCCTCAGGCGCCTAAGGAAGTTCCAAGTCAGTCAGAAGATCCTTAGGAACTTCTACTCATGTACAATAGAGAGCATCCTGACTGGCAACATCACCTCCTGGTTTGGGAATAGCACTGCACAAGACCGTAGCAGACTACAAAGAGTGACACGTTCAGCCGAACGCACAATTGGAGGGGGGCTTCCCACACTCCAGAACATTTACAACAAGCGGTGCAGGGGGAAGGCTAAGAGAATTATTAAGGACTCGAGCCACCCGAACAACTGCCTCTTTGAACTGCTGCGGTCAGGCAAGCGATACCGGAGTCTTAAGGCGAGCACAGAAAGACTCAGAAGAAGCTTCTATCCCCAGGCCATCAGGCTGCTAAACGAACAATAAACGCTATGCAACAACCATCAAATGCACACAGCACACACACCCACACGCACACACTCACTTAAACAAACAACACACTGCAGCACCCACTCTCCACACTTTAGATCACACAAACACACTTTATATTTATTGTTAAATGATTTGCACTACAACTCGTACACCTACTGTAAATTGTACCTAAATTGCACCTCATCCCATTTCTGCCTTGCACTATATAGTATTGTATATTAGTACACTGCATAGTATTGTATATTATATGGTAACTCAGTTACGTCTATTCTGCATAGAACATTGTACATATGTCTATACTGAACACTGTGACCTAATTTTTTTACTTCTAATTTACATGCTATACTATGTTATTTTATTTCATACTTATCTTGTCTTGCACAGTCTCTGGAGCGTAACAGTAAGAAGCATTTTGTATAAAAGTATTCTGTACTTCTGTATGACAACTATTAAAGAAACTTGAAACTTGATACATACATACATACATACATACATACATACATACATACATACATACATACATACATACATACATACATACATACATACATACATACATACATACATACATACATACATACATACATACATACATTTTGATTTGTAAATTTGTTGAATGAAAATACCTGTAGATGTTTTATTTGTATTTATTTAAGTTAGACGGTGTCTATTTTGTTGTTCTATGACTATAGGAGGTAGTGTCACAGGCAGGCCCTAGTTTCTCTCTGCTCTCTGTCTGTCTGCTCTCATTACAGCAAAGCGTCCTATGACCATTTATGGATCTCTTCCTGTTCCTCTCATCCTGGCTCATTCTCTTCACTTGTTCTGCATACACACCTGCCTGCCATCAGCTCATCACCATTTCTGTTATCAAGCCCGGTAGGGTTGCACGATACACCGATACTAGAAATATCGTGATACCCAGGCATTAAAAGTGGTCCAATACTCCATTTTATTAGTATCGATACTTTTAGAATAATAGCCTGATGCCGTATTTTCTATGAGTTGAGTGGATGCGTGACCGGAGCAGTGTGCGTGTGTGTGTGTGTGTGTGAGAGCACACACTTTGCGTAGTGGGTGTGTCAACAGTGTCAGCTGAACACACACCATAGCAGTTTTCCACATTGCCTGTTTGTGATTCTGACTAAAACCAGGACTCAACAGCAGTGTTAATTTAGTCAACGAAAATGATGACTAAATATGGTCGTCAACAAAGCTTTTTCCCTTACTTTTTTTACTTACTTTTTTTACTGTATGAAGCACACTCTCAGGGGCTCATACAGAACCAAGCATTTCACCGTAAAGTACATGTATTTTATTGTGACTAATAAACAAACTTGAACTTGAAACTTGAACTTATTCACCTTCCTCTTTCCACTCCACAACACGACAACCGACCGAACTTCAACGTCAACACTCTTGCTAGCTAACAGGAACTCGCTTGCCGACAGGAAAGTAACAAACAATATTGTCAGTGCGGAACCCTTATCCCCAACACATAGTTCCGTGGGTGAATTATGTTGATCCACCACAATAGAACACATTAAATAGCTTACATAAGTCTAACCAGCTAGCACCAACGTTAGCTTGTTTTTGTTTAGAAAAAGCTCACGCCAACTTATGAGGCTGTAATTGAGTGGCGAGACTCAACAAAAAAGATAGATCCTAGCCTATTCAATCTGTTTATGTCTTGGTTTTTCCAGGACCACTTCTCATCTGCCTGGTTTGCCATCTGCTGTCCTCACCTGTCTGTCTGTCTGTCTGTCTGTCTGTCGCCTGCTGTCCTCACCTGTCTGTATGTCGCCTGCTGTCCTCACCTGCCTGTCTGTCGCCTGCTGTCCTCACCTGCCTGTCTGTCGCCTGCTGTCCTCACCTGCCTGTCTGTCGCCTGCTGTCCTCACCTGCCTGTCTGTCGCCTGCTGTCCTCACCTGCCTGTCTGTCGCCTGCTGTCCTCACCTGCCTGCTTGTCTCACACTGGTGTTGCCTGCCTGTCTGTTGTCTCTGACCTCACATGCCTACTTGTTGCCTGCCTGTCTGTTGTCTCTGACCTCACATGTCTACTTGTTGCCTGCCTGTCTGTTGTCTCTGACCTCACATGCCTACGTGGTGCCTGCCTGTCTGTTGTCTCTGACCTCACATGTCTACTTGTTGCCTGACTCTTGTCTCTGACCTCACATGTCTACTTGTTGCCTGACTCTTGTCTCTGACCTCACATGTCTACTTGTTGCCTGCCTGTTGTCTCTGACCTCACATGTCTACTTGTTGCCTGTCTGTTGTCTCTGACCTCACATGCCTACTTGTTGCCTGTCTGTTGTCTCTGACCTCACATGCCTACTTGTTGCCTGTCTGTTGTCTCTGACCTCACATGCCTACTTGTTGCCTGCCTGTCTGTTGTCTCTGATCTCACCTGCCTACTTGTTACCTGTCTGTTGTCTCTGACCTCACATGCCTACTTGTTGCCTGCCTGTCTGTTGTCTCTGACCTCACATGCCTACTTGTTGCCTGTCTGTTGTCTCTGACCTCACATGCCTACTTGTTGCCTGACTCTTGTCTCTGACCTCACATGCCTACTTGTTGCCTGTCTGTTGTCTCTGACCTCACATGTCTACTTGTTGCCTGCCTGTCTGTTGTCTCTGACCTCACATGCCTACTTGTTGCCTGCCTGTTGTCTCTGACCTCACATGTCTACTTGTTGCCTGCCTGTCTGTTGTCTCTGACCTCACATGCCTACTTGTTGCCTGCCTGTCTGTTGTCTCTGACCTCACATGCCTACTTGTTGCCTGCCTGTCTGTTGTCTCTGACCTCACATGCCTACTTGTTGCATGACTCTTGTCTCTGACCTCACATGCCTACTTGTTGCCTGCCTGTTGTCTCTAGTAGTTTTGCACATTGCAAAGTTGTTTTGCATTGTATTGCGTGTTCAAGGAACATGATAGTGGCCTTCGTTTAGCTATACGACCCCAATCAGATGTCCTGCCAAGTGGTGTTCCTGTGTTCAAAAACCACCTGCCGATCTAAGGCTCTGACACAACAATGTGCCTCATACCCATCTCAACACTCTGCTCTTCCAGACCAGATTCAACCCACCCACAACAGTTTGGTAGCAACCCGGCTAATATCTCCTACCCCCCCGCAGCCACTAATATACCTGTCACTGTACGTGGAGGCTTATGGAATTGTCAATCAGCCGTCAAGCTGACTTCATTACTGCCTACTACGCCATAGTCAAAACCTACAGCTCCTGGCTCTAACTGAGACCTGGATAACCCCCAATAACTCATCAACAACTGCAGCCTTATCTACAAACTATAACTTCACTCACACACCTCAACCTTCCAGACGGGGCACTGGCCTCATGACATCTCCTTCATGGGCTACGAACTTAACACAACTCCCAGCACTGTCACTCTCCTTTCTCGAATATCATGCACTATCTGTCTCTAATCCTTTCAATCTCACCATTGTTACACTATCTCCCTCCAGGTCCGCTCGATCACTTCCCAGATGAGCTGGACATGCTTCTAAGCTCCTTACCGGAAGATGGTACCCCCCTCCTTCTAATGAGCGACTTCAACCTGCCTGACTCATCTCAGTCGGACACAGTGGTCTCCCTCCTACAATCCTTTGACCTGACTCCCACTGTCATGCCTCCCACTCACAAAGCAGGCAACTCCTTGGATCTCATATTTTCCTGTAACTCCAGCATCATTAACACCACAGTAACTCTCCTGCATGTATCTGACCATTCCTTCATATCCTTCTCACTAACTCTCATGCTTAACCAAAAGCCCTCCACTCCAACTCAAACCGTCTCAGTCAGATGCAACTTGCCCTCCCTATCCCCCTCCACCCTCTCCTCTGACATACTCTCCGCTCTACCTTTGAGTGACACCTTCTCTGCTCTCACCCCAGATACGGCAACTTCCACCCTCATCTCAGCCTTCTCAACCTCCTTCGACAAGCTCTGTCCTCTAGTTGAGAAACCTGCCCGCCGTTCCCCACCCAGTCCATGGCTGACGGCAGTGAGAGAACAAAGACAGGTCCTGAGAACGGCTGAGAGGAAGAATAGAAAGTCACGCCTCACTGCTGACATCGCCACATATCACAACCTCTTGTTAACATTCTCCAAAACCATTACTGGTGCCAAAGCTTCTTTCTTTCACCATAGGATCGAGGCCTCTGCCAAGAACCTTAGCAAACTACATGCTACCATGTCCTCCCTCCTCCCTCCTCACCCCCCCCACCCCCTCCCCCCTCATCTCTCTCTGCCGAAGACTTTGCGATCTTCTTTGAAGAAAAAGGGGAAAACCTCTGCAGCTCCTTCTCCCAACCCAAGAACCTCATCCTTCACCCTGTCATATTTCTCTCCCATTACAGACTGGTAACGTCGAACCGTCCGACTACATGCCAGCTCGATCAGTTACCCTCCTAGACCTATCTGCAGCCTTCGACACAGTCAACCATCAGATCATCCTTGCGTCCCTCGCAGGAATGGGAGTGGCTGGCTCTGCGCTGACATGGCTGACATCATACCTCAATGACCGCTCCTGCCAAGTGTCATGGAGAGGGACCCTGTCGGTCACCCGCCCCCTGCGGACGGCCCGGGTGTCCCCCAGGGCTCGGTCCTAGGAGGACCCCTTCTCTTCTCCCTCTACACTAAATCTCTGGGTAACATTATCACGTCTCATGCCTTCTCGTATCATTGCTATGCCGATGATACTCTTCCTCTCCTTCCCTCCCTCGGATATCCACATCTCTGAGCGGATCTCGGCCTGTCTGTCCGACATCTCTGCCTGGATGACGACCAACCACCTCAAACTGAACCTAAGCAAAACAGAATTGCTCCACCTGCCGGCCAAATCCTCCCCCTGACCGACCTTTCCATCACAGTTGAGAATGCAGCTGTGACCGTGTCCCCGACCATCAAGAACCTTGGTGTTGTCCTCGACGACCAGTTGAACTTCTCCGCTCACATCGCAGCGACAACCAGAACATGCGGATTCCTCCTGAGCAACGTCAGAAGGATCCGCCCCTTCCTGACAAAAGAAGCCACCCAACTCCTCGTCCAATCAACAGTCATCTCCCGCCTCGACTACTGCAATGCACTGCTTGCTGGCCTTCCGGCCACTGCCACCAAGCCTCTTCAGCTCATTCAGAACACAGCGGCCCGCCTGATCTCAAACCTACCGAAGTCAGCCCATGTCACCCCACTTCTTAGGGAGGCTCCCCATTGCTGCACGATTCCGCTTCAAGACCCTCGACCTGGCATACCGTGCGGCAAAGGGAACCGCTCCCACCTACCTCCGGTCAATGGTCTCTAACTACACACCCTCAAGACCCCTACGCTCTGCATCTTCTGGCCGTCACAGACCCACTCCTATCCGAGCTCCGGGATGGTCATCAAGGAGAAGCCGCCTATTCTTAGTCCTTGCCCCACAATGGTGGAACGAACTGCCCACCAGTTAGGACAGCCGAAACCCGTCCAATCTTTCGCCGTCGACTAAAGACGCACTTCTTCAACCATTATCTGAAATGAAAAAAAATTTCAATCTTTTTTTTTTAAATTCTAAACCTAACTAACCTTACTGTCATGCACTTGTCCTAATATACTAAACCTACACTGTAGCACTCAACATTTTGATGAACATTGTTACTCAGCTGATAGAGTTGTGCCCTTCCTGATGACTTGTCGTACAGAAATTGTAAGTCGCTTTGGATAAAAGCGTCAGCTAAATGACTAAATGTAAATGTAGGCTAAAAAAAAATAGAAAAAAGGAAATATTTAAAATAAAATAAAAAATCGGCTTGTGCCTCTGGAAGTCTGTGGAAAACCTGTGTTGTGTGTGAAAGGTGATGCAGAGCTTGCTCTATTTCTGCTGGGCAGGCAGACTCCAGTGAATGGTCTCTAACTACACACCCTCAAGACCCCTCCGCTCTACATCCTCTGGCCGCCTCAGACCCACTCCAATCCGAGCTCCGGGAGGGTCATCAAAGAGAAGCCACCAATTCTCGGTCCTCGCTCCACAATGGTGGAACGAACTTCCCATCACAGTTAGGACAGCCGAAACTGACCAATCTTTCACCATTGACTAAAAACACACTTCTTCAATCAATATATGAAATTAATTTTATAGATTCTTTTTTATTAAAAGAAACCCACTAACCTTCTTACTGTCTTATACTATCATGCACTCTTCCTACTATACTAATATGTCTTTACTACTATGCACTCAACACTGCAGCACTCAAGTTTCAGCACTGTTTGATGAACATTGTGATCAGCTGTAAGAGTGGTACCCTTCATGCTGACTTGTCGTACAGAACTAGCTTTGGATAAGAGCGTCGATCAGTTAAATGACTATGTAGTGGCCGCTTGTTGCTCCCCAATGAATCGACAAGCGTCACGATGCACCCACTTAGATATTTCCTATACTCAGCAATCAAAAATTGTGGATGTTGAATGAGTTGAATGTCCAAGTTGCAGCCGATGTAGTTTGCAGGGTTTTATTGTCCAAAGGAAAGATGTATGATGATGTTGAACAGAACAGTTGTCAATTGTTTGTTACAGATAAGCAGTTCCAACAGTGAAAGCTGGTTTGAGAGTAAATCCTCGGCAGGTGCACACGATTCCATTGATTAGCTAGGCTATTTATAGAAGAGTGGCTATAATGGAGGCGGAGAGCCCTCTAGTGTTCAAACATAAATAAGACACTATCCTAAGCACAATAATAATAATATTAATAAACAAAACACTCATATGGCCTTTACACCGGCCCCTAATTGTGTCTACACAATTATAAAACAAATAACATGGTCAGGTGAGTGTTCATTATAGCTGGCCATTGTTCTATATACCGGCGCCTAATTGTGCTTTAAACTAAACAGTTACAAAATATATAAATATATATATATATATATATATATATATATCGGAGAAGCTACAGACATGATCAATTTCAAATCATAATTCCAAACACAAATAAGCTTGACTGGGTCCTGGTTTTCGCTTGTCGTCCCTGTGCATGGGAAGAACAAATTAGTTAGCGAGTCAAGTAACAGTCAAGGTATTTCCATAATATTCAAAGTACTTCAAGCACTAGGCTGTTGGTCAGACTTTGGTCCAACAACTGGTTCCATTATTATGGGTACTGTTCTAAAATATAAACATACAAGATATATTTGAGCCAAAGAAATAATGCCTCTTTTTTTTCTTTTCTTTTTTTAAACAACAGAGCCATATAGCTCTGATAGGCATATAGCCAATGTCTACTGGTTGTGGCTCTCCATCAGGGTAATCAGGATGGCTGTCGGCGGTAAGTCGGTCGGGAAGTCTCAGCCATTCTTTCCCAGGTTTCCTTACGCCGTCGTCTTTTGTAGTTTCTACTCTTGGAAACTGGCACATTCAAAAGTGTTCGGTCACCACCGGCCCCGGTAACACCATGGGCTTCCATGGGCCTCACTTGACAAGCTTCTTTAGGCAGTTGCTCCTCCACCGGCTCGTCATCTCCTCCAACACTCCCGTCCTCAGCAGGTCCTTGCAGAGCAGAGCCACGTCTCGGGAGATGCACCTCCATGCTGCCGTCCCTCTCCTCCTCAGGACGGTGCCGCCCGGTCAGCCCTCCTGGACTGGCTGCGACTGCTGCTGTCCTGCTTCTGAGAGCTCTCGTTTTAAACACTGGAGGTTCAGTAGTGGCCCTGTTGTGTGCATCTTCCTTATGTGCATCTTCCTCCTCCTCTGCCTCACTCTCTGAGGAGCTGCAGCCGCACACATCATCTGGTTTTCCAGTACATTCCTCATCTGTGGAGTCATCTGATTCCTCACTCTTGGCTTCATCAGGTGCACGTGTAGCAGAGTCAATGGTTGGTTTTGCTGGTGCCGTTTCAGGTTCTTCCTGCATTTCCTCTGCAGCACTTCGTCATCGGCGTCCTCCTCTTCATCACTGTCCTCTTCCTCACTGTCCTCCTCCTCATCATGTTGCCTTTGCAGTTTGTTTTCGTCTGCTGCGTCCTCCTCATCATTGACGTCATCGACGCCGTCCTCTTCTTCCTCATCGACGCCGTCCTCCTCACCACCATCATCATCGACGCCGTCCTCTTCTTCACCATTGTCATCTGGTTCCTTCGGAGGAAGTCTCTGGGCTTCTTCCTCATCATCGACGTCGCTCTTTATCATCCACTCCCTGGAGGGGACATAAATGGGGGTCGACTCGTCCTCTTCATCATCATCTTCCTCCTCAATCAGGCCATGATCCATCAACCATTCCCTGGAGGGAACATGAAAGGGAATCGAATCGTCACCCTCTTCCTCATTGCCCTCCTCTTGATCGCTGTCCTTTCCTCTGGACTCAGAGTCTCCGACCATGGCTTGCGAAGTTCAAGGGAGGGTTTGTCCCTACACACCTTGGAGCTGAAATCAACACAGTGATTAGTAAAAACATCAGCACCATTGTTGCGATATTCATTGGCCGGTTTGGCTGCTTGCTTGGCTTGTCTGTTTTCCAATGTTTCATATTTCAAATACATTTGTTTCTCAAGCTCTTGTTTTTTCTTTAAATTGGCAAGGGCAGTCTCATATTCCAAATCGCTTTGTTGTTTCTCAAGCTCTTGCTTTTTCTTTAAATTGGCAAGGCGTTCCATTAAGCTTGCCTTTTCAGCTTCAACCTTTCTAATCATAGAGGCTATTTTACTACCTCCATGACTGTTTGGCCTCATCTTGGCTTCAGACATGTTATTTATCCTTTTTATTTTTTATTTATCCTTATTGTAGTTTGAACGTTGCATTCACTTGGTGTGTGGCGTCAGAGCCTTCAAAAGTGGGTTTCCTTTTCTTTCTGCTTAGTAAATTATGCAGTAACGTAATATACTACAATGAAAAGAAACTTCCAATTTTCACTGATGTAGGGCTATATGGAACAGGGAATTTTATTGCCACACATCAGGGATGTCCAAGCGAACAATTTCATTTCCATACGTCCAGACGGCATTAATTGCGATGGTTCAACGTAATACGGCATCCAATCCGTTACATTTAATACGGCTTCCAGTCCGTTCCATAATCCACAATATCACAATTAATTAGTCTGACGTAAGGATCCTCCTCTGGCGTTCGCACGGAACCGCAACAATGTGACAATGTCCCGACTCACTTTTCCATTTGCAATTACAGCATAGCGTCCAAACATTTCTATCTTCACGGAAGGAGTTTACAGCTCTTCACGCTACTATCCATTTCAATTTCAGGTAATCCACAGAAGTTTCCAATCTTCTTACCTCTCTTCCATTCGTGAGGAAAGTTGTCCTATACTTTTTACTCACATCCTTTTTTCATGTTTCATGAGGGAAGTCTCAAACTTTGTATGAGGGAAATCTCAAACTTTGTAGTGGCCGCTTGTTGCTCCCCAATGAATCGACAAGCGTCACGATGCACCCACTTAGATATTTCCTATACTCAGCAATCAAAGTTGTGGATGTTGAATTAGTTGAATGTCCAAGTTGCAGCCGATGTAGTTTGCAGGGTTTTATTGTCCAAAGGAAAGATGTATGATGATGTTGAACAGAACAGTTGTCAATTGTTTGTTACAGATAAGCAGTTCCAACAGTGAAAGCTGGTTTGAGAGTAAATCCTCGGCAGGTGCACACGATTCCATTGATTAGCTAGGCTATTTATAGAAGAGTGGCTATAATGGAGGCGGAGAGCCCTCTAGTGTTCAAACATAAATAAGACACTATCCTAAGCACAATAATAATAATATTAATAAACAAAACACTCATATGGCCTTTACAGACTAAATGTAAATATGTAGACTCACTCTTGAAGATTTTTCTTCAAAATGTCCACACAAAAAATTGCCTACTGCAGCTTTAATTTATAGGTGCTATAGGAATAGTCTATCTATGGGATGAGTTGTAGGCTACATTATACAAGTCTGTATCTGATGTGAAATATATAGCTGACAACAACTGTTGGTTTGGTTGTAAAAGCTCAAACAAAAAAAGGCCTACATCTTGACATCACACAGTGTACTTAGTTGTATGGTTTCTAGTGGGAGAGTTATGTTAATTTATTCATAAACCAGAGGATATGTGACATCTTAATTAAGATGATTCCCTTTGTGAAGTATTTTGTATTTATTGATTTGAACTCTAACCTAAGGCTTTACATAACCTACAAATCAATAAACACAGAAATGGAAAGTGGATTACGTTTTATCACGTCATTTCATTTATTTAATTAATATTTTTAAATGTTTAGCCCACTTTTTTTTTTTTTTTTTTTTAACTTTGTGTCGTATACAGCAGGTAGACCTTTTAAAAATGGCGTCTTAGAGCTACGTAAAGAGTGTTTTAATGAGCGATCCCGCCGAAGATGCAGTGACCAAAACAACTGTAGTGTGCACTCATCGCCAGAAATGAACAGTCCGCTGATGTAGCGAGTCTCGCATGCCTTGTCTGCGGACGAGTGACAACTGGACAGCAGTGCGAGTGAACGCTCTGCCGCAGAGATTATGGACAATCAAGGCTATGAAGATTCTCATGGATGCCGGGGGTGCCTTGACTTGGCGGCTTAATGATCTGCGTGTATTCCAAAAGTGACCTTCTCGAGAAGGGGAAATAATGACGAGTCCGACTGTGAAAAATGTCACCTCTAAAAAAGGTAGGCTATTTGGAAAAGATCATTAAACATGCTATTGTTCCTCTATATCGATATATATTTTTTTAAATCTTTAGGTAGTCCCCCTGTCTTGCAAACATGTGGCTGTGCCTGTGTCCTCGAGTCCTGTCCAAATAGGACATTTCATGTAGACCGAAACTGGATACCTGAACCAGCAACTATAGAAGTTCTCTATATGTTGGATGAGCCAATGCATTATTTCTCATAGTCAGCACGTGTGTTTCTTGCACAAATCAATAGCCTTGAATGATGTACACGCTGTGTATGGCCCAGGGTGTGCTAGTCTTGGAGGATGGAGGTGATGTAGGCTATTTAGTAAGTGGTGTGTGTGTGTGTGTGCGTTTGTAGGGGAGCGTGCATGGTGGTGGGAATGTTAGTTAAAATGTACAGTATTTTTGTAGATTTGAATCCCGTAGCTTACCCCATCTACACCTGCTCTCTGTGACGCTTTCTCTGTATCCCATTCAACATTTCCCCCAGAATGACTCATTTTCATTTTGTAAATGGTAAATGGACTCCATTTATATAGCACTTTAAAACTTATTTCATTGTACTGTATCCTTCATCTCATCATGTGTCACAGGTGTTACCATGGCTACTGCGGACTCACTGCTGTCTTGTCCTTGAAAAGGACTCAGGTAAGAGGCGTGTGTGTGTGCGTGTGTGTGTGTGTGTGTGTGTGTGTGTGTGTGTGTGTGTCAAATTCTTGTCAAGCTGAAAGCAGTGCCATGTCTCCATTAGCCATGTTCAGCCTGGCTTGGTCTAGCCATGGTCTAGCATGGTATGGTACGTTGGGTTTGTGTGTCCATTGCATTTCTTGTAAACTCTCTGGTTGCTAGGCAACCACTAAAAAATCCACACCACCAACTGTGGTACGCAAGCTAAACCATGATGATACAACAGTCCCAGCCCGCTTTGGCCAGTTTGTGAAAGGTGGCTGTCTCAGCCAGGGTCCAGCCAGGTTCTGCTGGGTTCTAAAGACAATGGAGACGCTCACTGTGCACCAGACAGGCCACAGCACGGCTAAACCCTGGCTAGTGGAGACAAGGAGTTTGCTCTGTTTTTAAATAGCTTGGACATTACATGAGTGAATGCCTGAACATATAGAAGTTTCACCTCCACATTGAGCCTGTATGTACGGAGTTGGAAAAGTTGGTCAAAGAGAAATACTGGTATCATTAAAGGGAAAATCCTAAAACACAAAATTGTGCTATTCCAATAATCATGAGCAGTTCAGTCATTGTCAATGGTAAATGGACTACATTTATATAGAGCGTTTATCCAACGCACTTTACAACCTATACCTCACATTCACCCATTCACTCACACATTCACAGTCGTGGAGGCAACCATGCAAGGTGTCAACCTGCTCATCGGGAGCAGTTAGGGGTTCTGTATCGTTAGTGGCTTAGCTTGGCATCACTACTGCACTATCTCGCGTACGTGCACGCGTACTGAATAAACCACAAATGTACCTCTAATACCAGTATTAGTCTGACCACACCCCTCATCAGCTTACCTTCATAAGCAGGTGTGTGGTCACCTGCTCTCCTCCTTCTCGCTTTCACCACAAGGAAGAAGTGCCTCGGTAGATCCCCACACTTGACACCATGATGGAAGAAATTGGATTAGGAACAGCTTGGGAAACAAGGATACGTTGACATCATATCTTTATTTTCTCTCTCACTATTTTCGAGAAAATACGGCGATATTGTCTTCGTACTGGAGTGTCTAGAAGATGATGATCATTCTAAAAACCCTCCACCGGTTTTCGTATTGGGAGCACGCCGCTGCATGCTTCTCAACTGCAGTTCCTTGCTGTGTTTGTTGGGGTGAAACCTGTCAGGCCACAGCTGAACTGTCGGACATGCCGCTGTTGTGAGGAGCGGTGCGTTCCAGGTTGGGTGAGTAGTGTTTGCTGGCGGGCTCCACTTGTCTGTTAGTGCTATGGGGGCTACTTGACAAAGTTTATGGAAACCGGCCCCAGGCTAGGGTCCTTTGTTTAGCCGCCTAGGCGACAGAAGGCCTTGGTCTGGCGACCATTATAGTTTTAACTAGTGGGCCGCGACCATTGACACTGGTGATCCCTGTGTGTTCTGGACGAGTGGATTCTCTCTGTCACCGTGTTAAGACCCCATCTTTCATATCCAAATGAGAGTATTCCTTCACGAGGGGATATGTGCATGTAATGTGCGATAGCGGCAGATTCATGTTCAAAGTCAGCTATACAGGCCAGTTGGTACTGTGCTGATTCCGCCGGACGTGGTAATGTCACCGTTGTGAAGCGGTGTTGACGTCTTGTTTTCTCTTTTCTCTTAAAAAGTGAGGAGGGTTCAGAACGGCGGCCTGTCTGGGTGAGTGTTATGTCATTGTTTACATGTTCATAGCTTACGGTTAGCCGGTCAGTGGCCTGGCGCGGGGTAGCTTAGCTTCTCGCGCGCCGCCGGGAGCTCGCTTCTGATCGCGTGCGTCGTTAGATCGGCGTCTCGCGAGCGGAAGCAATAGCACCCGAACGGTTGGAGCAGCCGTTAGCTTGATGCTATTCTGTTGAACGTGCTTTGATTTTAACATGTTTTACACTCTTGACTACGACGTCATCCTTGACAGGGGATGTTCGTCGACCCTGCCTGAGCCTAGACGGGGATTGCGTCAACAAAGAGGACTGTAGCGACTGGTGGAGCGGTGACGCTGCCCGGATCGAACAACACAGGACGGCTGTGTTCTACGGTGTCTTGTGACTGCACTTCGCTGATCTGCGTTCCGGGTAGGTACGGGGTTGGCCAGACCTCATAACACGTCTTCTGGTTTTACTTTGCTAAATGTATTGTGAATAACGGTGTTTTTTCCCAAAACGTGTGTTGTTGCAATGCATTTGGGATACGTTGCGGGTTGTGTGTGAGCTGTTTTTGTCACTGGCAGTTAGCTTCTCCGTGCAGATCGTGATGTATTGATCTGGTTGTTGTGTGAGAAACATCATGGTGTTTATGTGTACCGTGTACTCACTACTAAGGCAACTAACCTATGAAGCTATGCTTGGTGACAAGTGAGTAAAAGAATGTTCTTTCTCAGACTGTAATGACAATGAACAGTGAGTTCACACATTAACAGGTTTTCCTGTTTTAACTGGCCGTATTGAGGGTAAAATAGGAGGATTGTGTTTTTCCCCCCCGGTTCCCTGGGGACTTTATCACCTCCTATCAGACATGTTGTGCATTAATTGTGTCTTTTGTGTGGTAGGGATACGATGTAACTCTTAGCTTGATTGCTGAGGTTGTGCTAAATCTGCTGGAGAAACTTATTTCCTAAAGGGAAGTTGGTTTGGTTGCTGTCATGTGTGCTTAGCAAGGCCTGTGGTCGATACTAATCAAGAATGATGTATTCTCTCATTGTGAAAAAAACGGCGTTCCTCTGTTGAGTGTTTTTGCCATTTTTTGTAGGTGATGATGGGTTGTGTGTGTCATGTGACCTACAACTGGGTTGTACTGGCCACAGAAGCACATGTGTATGTTGGACCGGGGTTCTTAGAGCCTTCTCTATTCTGTGTTTTTCCTTAGTAAAAATCAGATAGCAGGTTAGCTCATGCGCTGTGTGGAGCTGTGAAACGCTTCATAGAGCTGACTATGACTGTGTCATATTCTCTTTTTGTCGTTACGTCGTATCATGGGTGTGGGGTCGTAAAGGGGTGAACTGGTAACCTTTCCTCTCCCCATTGTTCTGTCGGTCAGGGGTACACCCCCTGTCCTTCAAGGTTCCCGTCACGTGGCGGTTCGGCACGTTACGGGGGGGGGGGGGGGGGGGGAGGGAGTTCCTGGTCCCACGGCCTGGTATATTGGGCGTGTGCACCGCAGGAATTCCCCCGCCATAGAGTACGTCACCGTGCGCGTCTCTGTTGGTAGGACTTCCGTGTGCTGTTCAGGTCCATGTGATGGATCTGTTTTCAGGGGGGGTGGTCAGGGCTCCTCCTCACCAAGCGCCTATTCAGGCCTTCTGTGAGTTCGGACTCCTTCTTCCATGTGAGGAAGCCTCCATCAGAGTACAGAGCCTTCCTCCTCAGATTGTCAAAGTGAGTGGACCCTCTAGACGGGTCCTTTTCTATTGTATGTATATTCGATTCAATTCGTTTATTGAGTGTGTATGGGTTCAGTGCCTCTTCCCCGGAGGCCCTAAAACCAGTTTTTTACATGGCTCGAGGTGCAATATATTCTTTTCAATCTGTACAGCTCGCGTGGGAAGTCTCTCTGGGGATCCCCGTCTCTTTCCTATGGGAGGGTGGTGGGATGTAAAAATGTGAAAATTTTTTACCCCGGCTGTGTAGACTGGGATACATACTGTTGATGCTTCCTTCTTTCTATTCCAGAAGTGTTGGAGTTAGGGAGTGTCACACCCCTCTTGTCGTTCCCCTGGGCGCCTTGGGGATTCAATGACAGGTCTAAATAGCCTGTTCATTGATGGGGGTGTGTCCCGACGCACGTATAGTGCTAGCTCGCTGTAAACAGGCGATTGACTGGCACGCCTTGGTTGCTTGTGGTTGAAACAGCGTTTTTATAAAGCAACTGAGATGGGGGTTTTTCCTCTTCCGACGACCACATCCCATGACCTGGGTGGGTTGTCGACGGATTCTCGTTCATGTCTGGGGGATGATGACGGGATGGATCTGAACATATGTAGTGGGGTCTCACGCCCTTGGGGTGGGCCACCAGGCGCGGTTCGTCCGAACGTCTGGGTGGCGCCTTCTTTTCATGTTAAGATCAACACGCATATCTGCCCTTCTCCTGGAGTAGGCATGTCGGCGTGGTTAGGGCACGGGACTGGTTCTGGTCACGCTGGTCCAGATCAGTTGAACCCGTTGTCCGCCGGGGATGCAGATCTGCTGTTCTGGTACCCTGAGGGACTTGGGCTTTTTTCAGGGGGAAAAATGCCAGGTCGGTCTGGGTGTCACAGGGTTAAGCGCTATGGAGACCCTGGTTGGGTATGTTTTTACTCAGCACTGTCGTCATGGCTTACAGCCATGCCATTCTGTACGCGCTCGATCTCGTCGGATCTCGGCCGCTACACAGGTTGGTCCTGGTTAGTACTTGGTTGGGAGACCGCCGGGGAATACCAGGTACGGTGTGCTTAGGGGCTGGTTCTCCATTATTTTTCGCTCCTCTCTCACGCATGGCGAAGAGGGGCCTGTGGGGGTGGTTTTTTGACCTCCTCTGGTGACCCTGTGCTTACCGTACCGCCAGGCCCGGTCCGAAGTGATGTTTGCGACCCGTAGGCCTGGGTTAACCCTTTTTGGAAACTGAAACACTTGTACTGCGGTATAGCCGGTGTATACCCGCAGGTGTGTTTTGGAGTTTTTTCTTGAGGGGTTATAGGAACAACCACCGCATTGGGTAACACCGAGGTGGTTGATTCCCTGGTGTGTTGGAGCAGTGTCAACTCCCGGGTTCACCGTTTGAGGGTGCCCCTGCACGTTCATGACGTCTGCCAATCGTGTCAGCCTTCTCTGCCTCGACCCCTCTGGGTGGGGGTGGTTAAATGGAGGCTTGGTCATGCAACACCGCCAGCTTACGCTCCTTCCGCCGGGGCGGCTGTGTTCAGCTGTCCCCTCTGGCGCCTGTCTCGTCCGCAGTCTCCAGGCTAGGGTTAACAGCCTGTTGCCTGGTTTTTCCCCGGTGCGCTGCCTGCTTCCGTTGGTTAACCTTTTTTGTGTGCTTACGGCCATGCTGACTGCCTGTTCTGCAGGGTCAGTGGGCCAGGCGGTGTACTATTGGGGGGACGGGGCCCGCTCAGCTTACGGCCATACCGACCTGAACACGCCCGATCTCGTCCGATCTCGGAAGCTGGGCAGGTTCTGGCCTGGTTGGTTCCGCCTGGGAATACCAGGTGCAGTAACTGAGGGGCCTTTGTCCGAATACGCTGGCGATGTGGGGGGCGGGGCACTACGTGCCCACCTGGTGGGGTCTTGATGCTGGCATCATGGACTTCTCCGGGCCCCCATTCTAGGGAGTCCAGTCCTTTTGGTGGGTCTGGGTCTTCCTTCGTGCTCCGCTGCTACGGCCTTGCCACGGGGTTGGGTTTGCCCTTGACCCCGTGATTCTGGGGGCAGTAACGAGGTTGTTCCTCCGTTCGTTCCCGGGTGGCATGCGGGTTGTGCGTGTGTGTAGTCGTGGGGTCAAGCCACGGTCTGCTCACCCTGTGCGTTGAGTTGCTTGAGTGCCTCTTCGCACGGTCGGGTCCGTCGCCCTCCCGTGACGTCCCTGATAGGGGGGCTACCCTCCATTAGGGGGGGTCGGGGGGGCTCGGCCCTCCCTGTTCTGATGGTTTTGGGGGGCTGTCAGCGGGGTGTATTTGTCAGCCAAGTGGCTCCGCTTGGCCTCCCTTGTGCAGTAGTGATGCCAAGCTAAGCCACTAACGATACAGAACGTTAGGTTATGACTATAACCAAGTTCTGTTAGTTAGGGGCGATGCTTGGCATCAGACGGCCGCTGCAGCCCTTGTCCTCACCTTGTGGTGAAAGCTTGGGAAGGAGGAGAGCAGGTGACCACACACCTGCTTATGAAGGTAAGCTGATGAGGGGTGTGGTCAGACTAATACTGGTATTAGAGGTACATTTGTGGTTTATTCAGTACGCGTGCACGTACGCGAGATAGTGCAGTAGTGATGCCAAGCATCGCCCCTAACTAACAGAACTTGGTTATAGTCATAACCTAATGTTAAGTGTCTTGCTCAGGGACACTTCGACACGCTGCCGGGAGGAGCCGGAATCAAACGGGGAACCTATCGATTACTTGGCGACTGCTCTACCTCCTGAGCCACTGTTGCCCCCTGGCTATAAACACAGACAGCTGTCTCCCTAAACTGGAAATCAGAGTATCAAGACTTGATTTTTTCACGTCATCAAGTGACATATTACTTTTTGGCATTGGTCCATTAACATTGAAGTAGTGATCGACTTGGGCTCAGAATTTTTGTTTGAGATATTACATCCAAATTAGTTTTATTTAAGAGGGCACTTCACCGAAAAACAACACAGATTTATTTTACAGTTATCAAGAGTTAATGAGTTTGAATATCTCCTCCAGGGATGTCATCAGAGGACGCTGAATAGGGATTTACATTTTTTCATCACAACGCAACACAATGATTCAGTGTCCTCTGATGACATCACCGGTAGAGATATTCAAACTCTAACTGTCGATAACTGTCAAACTAAATCAACGTGTGCAAAACAGTTTTGGAATACATGTGAGATTATGTGCAAAATAAATCAGTGTTGTTTTTCTGCAAAGTGTTCCTTCAAATGTAGGGCTATACAACTCTGAATCAGAAAATGTATGCATAACCCAAATAAGTCACCATAGGTAGGGAGGGTACTGTCATATAACACCCTGGGAGCTGTTCCACTTTGTCTGTGGAGGACCTCTAGGATTTATCTCTTGATGACATCATCACTAGCATCGCTTCTCTCTGGTATTCAGAGAGACGTGTGTCATGGTCACTGTGACAACGTGTTCATATTCACAAATGGAAACTGTGCTGTACAGTATTATAGAAAATAACATATTTTAATTCCATTTCAAGGTGTAATTTCTGCACTTCAGACTCTCAGTTAGCCCCGGTTGAAACATGTAGGTTATTTCAACGTCTGAATTGACACAGCGTCCCATTCAATTTCATATACAGTAAATATCCCTGTCACTGGACATTGTCGTCAATATGAACGCATAATAAAGATTTTCATTGGGAATTAAGTGGTTGTCCGTAGTGCAGCGAAACGGCTTCCTCTCAGGAGTGAGTTCACACAAACATGCACACACACACACACGCACACGCACACATTATTTACATTTGGTCAATTAGCTAAAGCTTTTATCCAAAGCGACTTACAAATTGTGTACAAGAAGTCAGCAGGAGGGGTACACCTCTGGTGGGTAGGGTAAGTGGTGTTTGTTTGTCTAGCAGTGCAGAACTAGAGTGCTTCACTTTGAGTGCAGAGTAGTATAGACCTAGTATCATAGTATTCTTTCAAGATATTGATTGAAGAAGTGTGTTTTTAGTTGACAGCGGAAGATTTGGCGGGTTGCAACTGTCCTGACTTTGGTGGGAGGTTTGTTCCACCACCGTGGAGCCAGGATAACACACAATAATGTTAAAATGACAGAAGAATGTTAGTTCCTCACCCAAATTCACAGTTATGGATTAATTTAGGATGAACTCATGGTTAGTCAAATCAGGGACACAAATGACTCAGGCTCGTAGAAACATATTACAAACTGCGTTACTACTTTTGCCATGTGGGGACCCACCAGAAGAAGGCCTGTGTGAGCCATTTTGTTTACAGACCCATAGTTTAAAGAAACTGGAAATCCCTGGTTGACATCCAGCGCTAACCTCTTAAGCCAGCCTGCTTCAGTCACAAACCAGCTGCCCCTTGGTTGTAGAGCCAACGACCACTGTGAGTTTATGAGTGGGCATTTATAAAAAAGAGAAAATAAATGACACCTGGCATAGACATGATGCCTCCTTGTCTGTTAAGGTATGGAACTATAAATGAGTCATTTTGGTATTTTTCACAACTTTAGAGCGAGCAACAGTTGTGATGGGAGGATCAAGGAAAGAGGCCAGGGCTTTGTTGTTTTGTTGTTTTGTTTATTCGCATTGTGTTAAGTGCAGCACGGCGTCTGCTTGTGTGAATATGAGTCTACTTCAGCATCAGTGCTCGTTGAGTTCAGCTTTGGATGTTTTTAAGAAAATGAGAGTCAGAAACCTGAATGAATGAAAACTTTATTTAACAGATTGCAGAATGGGTACAATACAGTATGGCTCAATACACACAATTGTTAAGGGGATGCAGACCAGAGAAAGACGTTTGTCTTGTTTACATCAGGGTCCCCCATTTTCAATTCATAGTGACATTAATGACATACACAACATACAGGTATTTAGTACTGTTACATTTGTGACATATACGATATTCAAATATACAGTACTGTTACCCATTGATCCTGACAGAGTATATACATATGATGGGGAGGGGACTGTATACATTAGGAGGGGGTGGGTGGGTGGGTGGGAGAGAATATATACATACGGTGAGGAGAGAATATATACATACGGTGGGGAGGAGACTGTACATTTGGAGGGGGTGGGTGGGTGGGAGAGAAATATACATACGGCGGGGAGAGAATATATACATGCGGTGGGGAGGAGACTGTCTATTAGGAGGGGGTGGGGGTGGGGGGGTTTGGACATTTACGGTGGCCAGTTTCGAATTGCAGCCTCCCGTAGGTGCTCTTTAAGAGCGGTCCTCCTTGGAAAGTATCCCACAAACTTGGCTCTCAAAGAGTAACGTTAATAAATACAAAGCCTGTTTGACCACTAAAGTTGATTGTTACTTTCCATAAATCATCATCATAAATATAATTCTAAAACACACAAATATACAATGACATTTTGTATGTAGTTGTTCTTTTTTGCAAAGGTTGAGTGTAAGGGGAAAGTATTATAAGGTGTCAAAACATTAGGTTTTGGACAAATCTGATGGCTGAATTTTCTGTGAGATATTTGGCGACAACAGTATATCTGTATATCTGTCTTAGAACAGTGATGACCGATAATATCATAATTGATTAATTGTCTTGAGACTTTTCCTTCCCACAAGTTTCCCTTTTCTGGAACGTTTATGCGTTCTCCACAATTCACAAACTTTCAAACGAGCGACGTGAGCTGATTTGAGCGGTGTACAGAGAGAACGTGTCGTCAGCATTTTCGATATCCTCAGATTCTTTATGAACAATGATCATATATGTGTATTACTGTCACCACACGTGCCTCCAGAAATCATCTATTTAAGCACCGCGAACAAGCTGACAATACAGTTCGCTCACTTAGCCAACCGCACATCAGGGATGATCTGTTCTATATATTTAGAGGCTTTGTCAGCACAATACCTCCTGTCCAAGTGTACATGGATGGCGAACGGAGGAACAGGCGTGCTTGTTTGATGTTCAGAAGCAGTGATGGGGAATTTCTTCAGTTCTCCTTATCGCTCCGCCTCAGTCCTTGTGCTTGATCATGCCTGACTCATCAGTTTCTCAAGGTTGAAGCAGAATGCTAATGGCTGACAGTGTATGCAGGTACAAAAACGACCGTACCTCATAACGCAAAGAAGATGAACATGTATTGATGTACGTTGTTTGTTAAACTTTCAAATTACCTTTGTACAATTAACTTTTTCAAAAACACCTAGAAAGCACCTTTTTTCTTTATAGTTTTTTTTCTTTATTGTTATCTATTTCTTCTGCTGAGCTTCCTTTTGACACTTTTTGTATCTCCTCATAATGCAAAGGAATTATGCTTCTTTTTACCTCTCTTTGTGTGAGATAGTTAGCTTCACTTACACAGATAACAACATGTTGAATTGCATTTAGTTTGCCACTGAACAGACTCACTTGAAGGCATCGTTATTCAGGCAGTTAGGATACTACACATCACAACATATTTGAAACCACTCTTTAGTTTGCAACAACTTTAACACTTTTGAGAGAATTCATGTTTTGTGAAGCACTCAATCTCTTTCTTATACCACTAGGTGGGACTATCTGCATTGATAATACCAATCCTCTACTGTCACTGAAGGTCTCCTGTGGCATAAGAGCTGTTCTGCATTCAGTGCTGAATATGCAGTAGAGTCGCCTAGAGCGGTGGTTCACTTCACACAGTGAGGTCATAGAACCCCCAGTGGTCTTTGTGTAAAATGAGGAATTAAGGTGCTGTAAGTGGTATTCTTTTGTTTGTTAAAACAAGTGGTCTGCATGTTAAAATAATAGCCCTACATTCCGACAGCCATCACCGATATAGTGTTCAGATGGTCAGTAACATGGGTCTCCCAGTCCCTCCAGTATGCAGTAAACAGAAAATACATTTCCTGGTATCCTTTCTTAAAATATACGTAAAAAAGATCTATGGTTAACTCTCCTGATTTGATCAAGTGGAAAGGGATACCAGGGCCCTCATTTATCAATGGTGTGTACGCACAGATATGTGCGTAAACCGTGCGTACGATCATTTCTAAGCAAAGTGTGGGACTTATCAAATTTGAACGTGTGCGATTGGGCCTCATTCATGAAGCGATATAAGAACAGATTTCGTTCTTAACTAGCATTTCCTCTTACCTTGTTCTTACCTGGGATTCAGCAATGTTTTCTTATTGTTGCTTTTCTCTCAGGCAAGACCAAATTCTAAGAGTGGTCGAGAGCACTCTTACCCAGATAAGAAACTCTTACCCAGATGAGAAACATTTAAAAAAGCCTACCATTCATAATAATAATAAAACATACGATTTATATAGCGCTTTTCCTAATTCTCAAAGACACTTTACAAAACAAACAATATAATACAATACAGTTTTAGTAGATACAATTAAAAAATATATAGAGAGAGGAAGGAGTTCATGGGTTGAAAGCAAACCATTGGTCAATTGCCCCCAAATACAGTACCCCCAAATTAGTGTCAAAAATACAGATTTTTCGATACATATCGATTCTGAATATTTAAAGCAGTTTCAATACTCATTTCCCGCAATATCGATATTTAATTATTCATATTTTTTTTTTTAAACGTAATTTTTCTTTTGTATACGGAAGTTGCATTGTTTATTTCAATACCTGTAATAATAGTACAGTAGTCCACACACACATGTGCATTCAGTTAAGTTGGAATATGACTGTAATACAAACAGTTCAGTTTGTCAGGTACATGCAACAGATTACAGTGTTTACATCTGTCTGCTTGAGAAAATACCATGTTCTGCAATAAATGATTGAAGTGAGATGAACAGACTGAACTTTATTTTATTAGATAAAACATGTTGACAGAGTTTTACTTTGCAGTTGAAAAAAGGTAATAAATTAAATTTGATAAAAAAAAAGTGATCACAATTTTTTTTTCCGCAATACTCAGCATATCGCGATATATTTAGTATTGCGATACTATCGTATTGTGACGCAAGTATTGCGATAGTATCATATCGTGAGGTCTCTGGCGATTCCCACCCCTAATGTCATATATGATGAATTGAAAATGGGGGACCCTGATGTAAACAAGACAAAAGTCTTTCTCTGGTCTGCATCCCCTTAACAATTGTGTGTATTGAGCTGTACTGTATTGTACCCATTCTGCAATATGTTAATACAATTGTCAATCAATCAATCAAAACTCTGCTCCACACCTAAAGTTCTGAGCGCACTCTGAGTTTTAGCCACGGACATTTCAGAGAGAGATGACAGATCCGGTATTTCCGAACCTATAGGTTCGGTCATCTCTGAAAGGAGAGAGCATATGGATCAGCGGCATATATATATATCAGTATACTGCGCGCCGCGATTGGTTCTTGACAAGCGTGCAGCCAGTCGTTCAGGGAAATGGTCAGTGTGAGAGATATAATCGCACATTACATGATTTGTTGCGCACACTGCCCCCAGACCAGAAGAGATAATTGGCCGCGGCACCTTCCTCAGTTAACCTATGCCTATAACACCACCGTGCATCACTGGCATGACTCCCTATGACGCAAATGCATGATGGGAAATGACTTGCGACGTCTGCACAAAGCGCCCATTGGCTCAGAAAAAGTTGTCACCTCCCACAAGATAAACTTCATGAACTGTTTATTAGAGTACTGACGCTTTACACATTCCTCATGAATGCTGTCTTAATAACCATCTCTGCAATGGAGTTTATATCAAAATAACAATATATCAACCCCCCTGAACAAATAGTTGGTGATTGCTTCAAGTCGATTCTACAGACGGACTGTTTCTATCATCGGAATTGAATAATTATAATGATAATGTGGCACGGTTGATAAATCCCGATTTTTCTGTGCGTAGAGACATTCTAAATTCCGTGCGTAGGACCGAAAATAGAACACTTTCTACGCATTATTGATAAATGAGGGCCCAGGAAATGTATTTTTCAGAGTGGAGGGACTGGGAGACTCTGACACGGATGTGATGGCTGTTGGAATGTAGAGCTATTTAACAATTATTTTAACAAAATAATACCACTTTAAAAAATATATATATTTTCTTTTTATAAAAAAAAATTAAGTCATGAAGTTTGGCCAAGTTGGGCTGAAAAAGACAAAACCCTCCCAACAGCAAAGAAAGAAACACTGTGAAGCATACAAACTCATCTGGTCAGACATGGGTCACAACCTGTGCTGTGAAGTCCGTAAAAGTCAAGGCTCAAGATCCAGTAATTTATTGCTTTGTCAACCGAGTTCATTGAAATTTGTCGCAGTGCAGCTCAAATGATCATTATCAAGGAACAACGCATTGAGATTGTTCATTTGTTCATAGTTTTATAGTTCATAGTTTTATTTCAGTATAGCGTAGTGTTGGTGGGAACGATGGCGACTGCAACATTGTTGTGCTGACAGGAGGTCTTGATGACTCTCAACGAGGTGCTTAGCTAGGACACCACCGACAGAGAGCCCCCTCACCTGATCTTGAAACATCTTTATACAAACAAAACTGGAAGGGGTGGGGGTCACAGGAATACACGACTTATAGCGGTGATGTGATATTTTGGGGACATATGGAAAGGTGGGGAAGGGGAGTAGGAAGGATGGGGGCAGGGATGGGGGTAGGAAGGAAAGATGGGTAGAGGTGGGGGAAGGGAGTCTTAACTCCCACAGGCATAATTTATGGTCGGGCCGGTGGGGATATGTCCCTACTGTTGATGCACTGATACGAATACCTGGGCTTTGGCTATCGGCCAGTACAGAGTACCGATCCGATCCATTACTTTTAATGAACAGTATAGACTTGGATGGTCATTTTGGGGTTATTGGACAAGAATTATTGAGATATAACATGTCAAATCTAATATCTAATTGAGTTAACATGTAAAAAAAAAAATGCAGCAAATCAAGTTTCTGCAGCAAATCACTTTCCTTTGATTTCTGGCATGTTAGATGTGTTAGTATCGGTATCGGTGCATCCCTAGTCCCTACTACTTTAACATTTTTATTTTTATTTATTTTTTTATACAGCTTTTTCAGGTCAGACATGACCGACAGAGAGCAGAGAGAGGAAGGTCGGGAGAAGATATGGGGGGGAAAGACATGCGGCAAATGTACATCGGGTTCGGGAGACGAACCCGGGTCGACCGCGTAGGTCTGCAATGCAGTAACGTGGTGCGCCACCCTGGCGCCCCGCTACTACTTTTCTAATCGCCTAAAATTGTCCCCACCACTAATTTCATATTAAGTGCATATGTGTTTATACTTCGTTGATGCCACAGTGGGCCATAACATTACTGTAGCCTATACCGTACAGGTAGACTATGAAATTAAATCTAAAGTAGCCTACTACAGAATTAGGGAATGTAAGTAAGTCACAGATTACTTGTAAAAATAATCTGATTACTGATTACTGATTGCTCCTTTAAAAAGTTATCTAGTTACTTTACTAATTACTTGATTATCAAAGTAACTTAGTTACTTTGAAAGTAACTAGGTTACGAAGTCGTCGTCGTCCCCCCTGCTGCTGCCACAAGAATGAAAACAGTTTTTTTTTTTTTTAAATAATGCTTTATTGAAAGTGCATAATGTCAAATCATGATTGGCTGCTCAGACAGGTCATCATGAGACGCCATCAGCCATCAGGCCATACTCCGGTCTAGCTGACTGTACCCCTGGCTCTCTTATCATCAGCATTATGAGATAGTAACTAAATAGTAACTCACAGCCACTTGGAAAAGTAACTATAATCAGATTACTGGCTTGTAAAAAGTAACAAGTTAGATTACTATTTACTGAAAAAAGTAATCAGATTACAGTAACTAGTTACTGGCATCACTGCTCATGGAGCACCCTGTCATAGTACTTACAGTATCTCAGACTGCACAGAGGGAACAGTCAACTCCTGCCCATCCCCCCTCCCAAAATGTAACCCCTTTTGGTGGCACATACTGGTGCAATAGGGCATCTGCACCTTCAAGCCCAGGTGATATTTCGAGAGCCAACCTCTTACTGAAACTCAAGCTTCATGATGGAGCTGTAATTCTCCATATTTTGCTCTGTATGCTTGAATCCCCTGCTAGCATGCAAGGGGCCGAAGTCTACCCCCCCTGCTCTCGAGAGAGTACTGCTCTCAGCCCCCCATGACTGGCATCAATTTCTAGTATAAACGGCTGAAAATCTGCATAAACAAGCACTGAAAGGGCTGAAATGAGGGCTTCGCTGAACTCATGGAACCTCTCTCTCTGCACTCTTTGTCCCAAGTTGCAGCTAATGGTTTTCTTGGTGTCTTGCTCTTTTCACCAGGAGTAATCAGTTGTGCCACCACTGGAGTAAAGCCGCCATGTGTACATTAACCTCCGGGTAATAACCAGCGAAACCCAAAAAGGAGCCACATTTGTAGGTTCTTTCCAATTCTGAACCACAGCTCCTGTGTCTGGGTCTGTGGAAGCCCTCTCTCCTCAGACCACAATACCCAAGTACTTAACACGCTTCTGAAAGAACTGGCACTTTGATAGTTTTACCTTGAATTTCTGTTTGTCCCAGAGAGCACCTCCTCCAACCACTTCAGGGCCCTCATTTATCAACAACACGGTATTTAGAATGTGTGTATGCACAGAAAAATCGGGATTTATCACACATGCGTACACAGGTCCTACGCACACCTGCAAGTACTCAGTGTTGATAAATGCCACTTGTTCTACGCTCCACGCTCGTGCACGATTTTAAGTATTTGCATATAGAACCGCCCGTAATTAACCATATACGTTAATGAGAAACACCCCCATGAAATGTGGAAAAATGGACTAAGCGGAGCGAACGCGTGTTATGGGAGAAATATGAGACAGGCTGACAGACGTGTACACAGTGATGTCGGATATTATTAAAGATATAACGTGTTGTAATGTTGTTTGCTGGAGCCACTTCATCCACAACAGCACACCCCGGTCAGAGAGCGGACACGGACACCAAAGAACAGTCCTTTGTAGTTTAATGTTGGTATCAAAGGATCAAAGGATGATAGGGTTTCTTCAGTACAGGTGATTTCCATCCAGTTTGTAAGGCTGAATGAAACAATGAGCATCCACACAAGGATGAGAATGGTATTGGGTGAATCTAGCCAATTATTGAGTGAGTGGTTTTCATCCAGTTTGTAAGGCTGGATGAACAGTGAGGAATTGAGTGAGTGAGCGAGTGGTATTCTGCAACAGATAAGCAGAATATACAGGGAATTAGCAGAATACATACCTCCTAGTCATAACATGCTGGCATCTAGAATATTACACATAACTGAAACAATGCTATATAGCATATTCACATTAGCATAGCATTAGCTCAGTGCATTAGCTCAATTAGCAGCTTGGAACAAACATAGCACCAAGTAGCAAACCCAAGCCATAGTCATATAGATAAGTCACTTAGCGGCATAATATAGGCTACATATGACATTTATCTATCATACAACCATAGACATTACATTGGAGGCTATTGATGACTTACTTCTTCACGAACACACTCACACAGCAGTGGAAACACATGGGCGGCAAGATGGCCGCTGCATTTAATTACCAGACTAAGGACCCTTGGGCTGTCCAGAGAGATGCCCGACTAGAAATAGTAATACCCCTGGGCTGTCCAAAGAAGTGCCTTGGAAATAATAATACACAGCATAACAAATAGCATACAAATAATGGGGAATTTACAACAGCCACCCCCAGAATAGCATAGCTATTATGTAAACGAGTCAAATTCCCTAAGTGGCTATGGAGGTCTCTGGATTGTCATTGTCTGCGACAGTCGGGTCCGGAGAGCGTAGGCCACTTGTGGCAGGGAGGCGTCCCGCCGCCCCATCAGTAACCTGTTTGTTGTCACTGCATGGCCAGGGTCGAGGACTATGGGGTGGATGTCAGTGGAACAGGAGGTGTCCAGGTGACGAGAGCGTCCACCAGCTCGGAGGCACTTAAGGTCCTCTGGGAAGCAATCCGCCTGGCTGGTTTTCAGCAGGAAGACTTCGGTGTCATGCAGGTTAGGTTGAGGTAAAGAGGAGTCGGCCGCCGCCCTGTGATGGGTGAACCATGACTCAGACCTATTCACCTCTTCTTCACCCAGCTTGGGAACACATCCTCCATTGATGAGCTGTTGGATCTCTGCTCCATCGTCTAGGATCCCATAAGTGTGCAGTGACTTGCTCCCATTAGTAATAACGATTGGCACCACCTTAAGGTACACCTTTCCTCTTTGTTTGGAGTTGGAGAGCGAGGCACCATCCTATTTTTCTCCCCATCCCAATTTTTGTCGTTATGCCAATTCCCCCCCTCCCCTACCTGGTTGTTGTGCGCATGTTCCTCCTACTGGTCAAGGGAACCCTGAAGTCTACCACACGCTTCCTCCGACACATGTGGAGACAGCCAGTGGCTCTCTTCTCACCTGGCAGCGAGGACTCTCATTGGTGAAGCGTAACGCGTGGGAGGTCACGCTGCCTTCACCATTTCCTGCCTTTTGCTGAGCAGGCGCCCAGACCTGACCTGTCCACAATGCCAGATTACCACCCTCGACTTCCCTCCCGCTAACTCAGCCAAACAAGTTAGTATGACAACGGCCCAAGCCGCAGGCAATGCTGACTCCGGGAGTCGAGACCGCAGCCTCTTGCATTGGTGACGAGCGCAATCTCCGCTACGCCATCCGACTGCTGGATATGATTTCTAAACCCCCTTTCTAAAAGGTCTAAGCACTCACATTGGGTCCTCTTAGAGTGGACTGAATCTGAACAGTAATGCGCAATATGCCCTGGTTGTTCACATCTAGAGCAAATGAGCTTTCCATCTGCAGTTCACCTAGGTTGAAAAGTGTTACCTTCACTACTAGCTGGGTTGGGGGCTAAATTGGGGGCTAAATTCGAACTGGCACTGCTGTGCTTTCATAAGGGACCTTAATTTGGCATACTCTGCTTGGCTTGTGTTTACTGCCTCACACAAGGCCTGGGCCTTGCTGGACAATGGGAGAGGCTGTGTCTCTGTCTCTCACACCCTGCCATCCATCTTCACTTTAGCTTCACTTTTAATTTCCCGAATAGTCCAGTCTGGGTTGTCATGAACAAAATCCCTCAACCTTCCTGATGAATTGAAAATGGGGGACCCTGATGTAATTTAATTTAAAGGGGAGATGAAGCATAGCGATATAAACATAGTCAGCATCAAATTAGTATTTAGATAAGCCACAGAAAAAAATCACGTTATAAAAATAAGCAGTTTCTAAGCCTTTGCGAGGGGGGGGGGGGGCGTTTCAAAGTCTCTGATCAACTTTCCGCTCGCGTCAGCTTCGTGTCTCGATCTAAACTCATACGCGGAAGAACACTCACATTATAATAATCATCATCATCATTAATGACAGGCCCCGCCCCTCTCCTGGTTGTCATGTGACGCGCTGTCATGGTAACTGCTGTTCACCCCTTCACACACAATAAAACGTCTGTTTCATTAATGTCAAACTCCCTCTGACCATTCTGCCTGCTGCTGTTTCTTCTCAGTTGTTATGTGCCGATGGCGACCTCGGCATGCCCTGAGCTCTATCTCAGTCTGCTGCTAAATACAGTGATTCTCTCTCACCGCCTCCACCACCATGCCCATCCACCTCTCTGACCTAGCACCGTTAGATGCTGTCATCTCCCCCCAATATATTAGGGCTGTCCCCGACTAAGGATTTGGATGGTCGACTAGGATTGGCCAAAATTTGCCGTTAGTCGACTATTGGTCGACTTAAAAAAATAAATAAATAAAAATATATAATATTTGTAATTTTTTATAATTTTTTTTATCATTCCATTTGGGCTGTGGGGGGTGCTTAATGTCTGAAGGAGTCGACTGAAGGCTTCTTGTCCTCTGCAAAAGCATGCAATTGGTCCACTGATGGATACATCTTGATATTTGTCTAGTATAGTGTGTTCATTAGATGGGTGAAATCCTCTTTCAGTGCCTCTGTGCCTGTTTTCGTAGGCAGTTAGCCTCTGGTATGCGTGCCATTAGCGTTAGCCACGCTTCTATGCCACTTTTCTTTTGAATTTTTTTTGAATTTTTTTTTCTTTTTTTTTATATTCGACCAAGAGGTTGGCCAGTCGACTACGGCCCCTTTCGACCGATTAGTCGACTAATTGATTAATAGGGGTCAGCCCTACAATATATACATTACATACATTGAAAAACACCGATTTCCTTCAGTATTGATGCATTTTTATTTCTTTATGGCATATTGAAGGGAAGGTTTATACTGTCAATTGACAATGACAATGGACACATAGCAATAATATAAAATATAGATTTAGCTCTACAAACAACCTCACACACAGTGAAACGTTGTAATGAAAAGCTGGCCTCCTAGAGTGGGCTCCGTCTAATCCCAATGGCCCTGAATGTGTTAAAGGAGCACTTCACCAAAAAATTATGTAGATTTATTTTGCACATAATCTCACACACATCCCAACACTCTAAATTAGTTTGAATAGGGCCACCATAACATATTTTCACTGTGCGTCACTATGTTTGGAGAGCTATATCTATATTCTATATTATAGCTATGGAGACAATACTATAGTTATTTGACTGTGACTTTCTTCCGTCAAACATGCAAAAAAGAGATAATTTTTTCATGCATACGTTCGCACGTTATCCCGTGGTGAATATAAGTATAGTTTAGGAGTGATCCGGGATAATTCCTGAAACGCTGCATTATAGGACGCTACGTGTATTCTACGTTTCTTGCCTGGACACGCTACTATTTCAAAATCAAATGTATATAATAGGTATTATTAGTGCTGTCAGGCGATTAAAAAAATTGATCTAATTAATTACAGGATTTGTAATTAATTAATCTAATCACATTTTAATCGCATAACCATTTTAGGCCTGATATTCTATATTCTATAATCATATTTCAAATGGCATGTGTCCGGATGGCAGAATTCAGTACTGTATCTACAAAACCTTCTGTTTAATCATCTTCCATTTATTCATTTGCTTAGATTTTTTAGGTCTGGTCAATTTTAGCATGGTGTTATTCACAGTCAAAGATAAATTTTTTTTAATTGATATTCTCATTTGGTTCATTACAATTTACTCAAGCCTAGTAACAGACAGTATTTCTGACACTGGTAATACATTCCCTGAGATCCATAGATGTCCCTAGAATCAGATACCAAGAACATGCAAATGGACCATATTAAAAAAAGTCTGTAAATGTGTATTCTACGTTCTTATGAGATTAAAAAATATTAAAAAAAATAATTTAATAGATATATTTTTTACTGCATTTTGAGTTAATTTTCATAACGTGATAATTTGCTGTGTAATTAATTAATCTAATTAACGCGATAACCTGACAGCCTTAGGTATTATGTTTCATCATGAATGCATGAAAGGGGGGGGGGTAGTTTTTTTATGCTTTGATGGCCAGTAACGGCATTCGTGTTGAACACTACAGAAGCTGATCTCAATAATGATGTTCTGAGTGGGAGCAGGATGGTGCTCTTGAGTGGGAGCAGGATGGCGTCTGAAGTCTATGCTCCTGTCCTTTGTCTTTGATATATTGAGTTGAAGTAATGGGTTTTTGCACCGTTTAAAAAAATTATCAATCACAGGGCCATGATTTTAATCATCATCATCATGGAGGAGACTGACTATGACTGAGTCATCAGCAAACTTCAGGATACATCGGTTCTCAAAGTGGCTCAGACAGTCATCTATATACAGGATATAAAGAAGTGGTGAGAGGACACATCCCCTGGGGTGAACCTGTAGATGAAGAGAGCTCCCCTGACATGCACTCACTCATCCTCATCCTCTGGGTTCTGCTGGAGAGGAAGTCAAGGATCCAACCAGCTAAACTAGAGTCAACACCAAAGCAGTTCGAGAGTTTATCCACCTACAGGTGGGGTCGAATGGTGTTGAAAAGCCAGTGTTTCCCACAGGATTTTGTGAGACTGTGGTGGGTGAACCTCGGCCCCTCTAGGGGGGTCCGGGGGCTAGCCCCCCGTACACATTTTTTGGTACATTTTAAAGTTAAATGCATCAATCTGGTGCACTTTGAGAGCAAAATAAAGAGGCTAGATCTATGATGAACTTTGTGCTCAAAACACAAAATCGACTAGACTAGTGCTTCCCAATCCTCTCCTCGAAGCACCCCCAGCCGTTCAATGTATTTGTTAAATTCCACCACCAGCACACCTGATTCAACTTAACTAGCCCTTTATTAGTTGAATCAGGTGTGCTGGTGGTGGAATTTAACAAATACATGGAACGGCTGGGTTGTCTCGAGGAGAGGTTTGGGAACCACTGGACTAGAGCATACATTTGAGCCATCAAAGAAATGAAGCAAAAGTGGTTACCTGTGTTGAACTGGTTTATTTTTTAGAAAATAAAAAAATATACTGGATTACTATTACGACTACTACCACTGCTAATACTACTGATACATCCCTATTGGCAAACTTAATATTTTAATATATAGTAAAAAATTTATTATTATTAAAAAAAAAATTGGTTCATTATACAACTGTGGCGGGACTAATTAGCGGGCCGCCACAGTCTAGGTAATTAATGGGAAACACTGGAAAGCTGATCAACAAACAACATCTTGGCACGAGTTATAAACCTACTGGCCTATAGGTGTCAAGTACGGTGGTAGTGGTGTCCTGTACTAGAGTGTACTCACTCTACACACACGATTGTGTGGCCAAGTTCAGCTCCAACTCCATAGTGACGTTCACAGACGACACAGTGGTGGTGGGGCTGATCTCGGACAACGACGAGAAGGCCTACCGGAGGAGGTTGAGGTACTGGAACGCTGGTGCCAGGACAACAGCCTGCTCCTGAACATTGGTAAAACCAAGGAGCTGATCGTGGATTATAGGAGAGGACAGCAGGAGACACACAAAAAGTGTGATTAACGGGGCTACCGTGGACAGGGTGAGCAGCTTTAAGTACCTGGGGGTCCACATCTCAGAGGATCTGACATGGTCAACACACATAGACACAGTTGTAAAAAAGGCGAAGCAGCGCCTCTACCACCTGAGACAGTTAAGGAAGTTCAGAGTATCGGGGAAGATACTCCAGTCCTTCTACTCCGGAGCTGTAGAGAGCATCTTGACTGGAAACATCACTGCCTGGTATGGAAACAGCACGGCACAGGACAAGAAGGCCCTACAGAGAGTAGCGTACCACGGGTATTGCACTACCTCCCCTGCAGGTTCTATAAAACAAGAGGTGCAAATCCAGAGCCTGCAGAATAATGAAAGACCCCCACCACCCCAACAACAGCCTGTTCCAGCTGCTGAGGTCAGGCAGACGCCTGCGAACCCCAGCTACTAGGACAGAGAGGCTTAGGCTCAGCTTCTTCCCCCAGGCCATCAGAGCCTTGAACAATGAACACTGAGTGCCACAGAACACTGATCTATCCACACACAAGCACACATGAGCACACACACTACACGCACGCTGTGCACGCTCACACACCAGCAGCCACTTTAACACTTTAACATGAGCAGACACACACTCATGCCGCACACGCCCACACTTATGGCCAAAAAGGAAAGGTCACTTTAATATTAGTATAACAACAGTAACAGTGTATTGCACTACCTAAGCTACCTAGCATGTCCTATATGCCCTGTAAATAACTATGTACAGATACCGAGATGTCCCACCATGTTACCTGTTACCTGTTTATTGCACAATGTTGTTTTTTTATTGGATTCTATTACATGTTGTACCCAGTGGCGGACTGGCCATCGGGACGTTCGGGACGAATCCCGATGGGCCGGAACCAAAGTGGGCTGGTCCAAAAAAAAAAAAAAAAAAAAAAAAACTTTTTTTTTAACTTTTTTTTTTTTAACTTTTTTTTTTTTTAACTTTTTTTTTTGGGTCAGTGTGTGGGCCAGTGTGTGGGCCACTAATGTGGGCCGGTGTGTGGGCCAGTGTGTGGGCCAGTGTGTGAGTCGGTGTGTGGGCCACTAATGTGGGCCAGTCTGTGGGCCGGTGTGTGGGCCAGTATGTGAGTCGGTGTGTGGGCCAGTATGTGAGTCGGTGTGTGGGCCACTAATGTGGGCCAGTGTGTGGGCCAGTGTGTGGGCCAGTGTGTGAGTCGGTGTGTGGGCCACTAATGTGGGCCAGTCTGTGGGCCGGTGTGTGGGCCAGTATGTGAGTCGGTGTGTGGGCCAGTATGTGAGTCGGTGTGTGGGCCAGTCTGTGGGCCGGTGTGTGGGCCAGTATGTGAGTCGGTGTGTGGGCCAGTATGTGAGTCGGTGTGTGGGCCAGTCTGTGGGCCGGTGTGTGGGCCAGTATGTGAGTCGGTGTGTGGGCCACTAATGTGGGCCAGTGTGTGGGCCGGTGTGTGGGCCAGTGTGTGAGTCGGTGTGTGGGCCACTAATGTGGGCCAGTGTGTGGGCCGGTGTGTGGGCCAGTGTGTGAGTCGGTGTGTGGGCCAGTGTGTGGGCCAGTGTGTGGGCCGGTGTGTGGCCCAGTATGTGGGACGGTGTGTGGGCCGGTGTGTGGGCCAGTATGTGGGCCAGTCTGTGGGCCGGTGTGTGGGCCGGTGTGTGAGTCGGTGTGTGGGCCAGTGTGTGAGTCGGTGTGTGGGCCAGTGTGTGGGCCAGTGTGTGGGCCAGTATGTGGGACGGTGTGTGGGCCGGTGTGTGGGCCAGTATGTGGGCCAGTCTGTGGGCCGGTGTGTGGGCCGGTGTGTGAGTCGGTGTGTGGGCCACTAATGTGGGCCAGTGTGTGTGCCGGTGTGTGGGCCAGTGTGTGAGTCGGTGTGTGGGCCGGTGTGTGGGCCGGTGTGTGGGCCGGTGTGTGGGCCGGTGTGTGGGCCAGTATGTGGGCCAGTCTGTGGGCCGGTGTGTGGGCCACTAATGTGGGCCAGTATGTGGGCCGGTGTGTGGGCCGGTGTGTGGGCCAGTGTGTGGGCCGGTGTGTGGGCCAGTGTGTGGGCCAGTGTGTGGGCCGGTGTAGTGTGTGGGCCAGTGTGTGGGCCGTATGTGGGCCGGTGTGTGGGCCATTATGTGGGCCGGTGTGTGGGCCAGTGTGTGGGCCGGCAATAAAACAATAAACAAGTTGCATAAACTAAATCAGATTAAAAATGATCACAGTTCTGGTTTGCCTTAAGATGCAGTTTAAGATGGGTCTTGAACATGGAGTATGTAGGGCACTCTCTAATCACAACTGGTAGGCTATTCCAGTAGTTATCACTTTTAACAGAGAACACAGTTTTTGCAATGGTAGTATACCGAAAAGGCACCTTACAGTCCCCTCTACTGATGGCCCTGGTGGTAATGCCAGTGTCTGCTTTCTGTTGGATGAACTCATTCAATGGGGGAGGGGCAAGTCCATGCAGAACCTTGTACATGAAGCAAGTATATTTGAAAACTTGGAAATTCTCGAAACTTAGCATGTTATGTTTTTCTAAAACATTACAGTGATGAAATGAAATTGGTTTCCTATCAAATACTTTTATGGCTTTTTTGTAGAGTAATTCTATTGGTGTAAGAGTAGTGACATATGAAAGAGACCAGTTGATAAAACAGTACTCGATGTGTGATAAAATCATTGAATGCAGAAACATCCTTCCAGCATTAACTGGCAGGCAGGGCCTGATCTGCCTGAAGTTTTCGATGTTAAACTTGACTGTGTTTGTCACTTTCTTCACATTACTTTTTGAAGGTCAATGTAGAGTCCAATGTGACCCCAAGATACTTGAATTAATGTACAATGTCCAGCTCCGCCTCTCCCAGAAACACATTAGAGTGAGTGACCTCTACTGGTGACTTTGTGAACATCATACACACTGTTTTCTTGGTGTTAAGTGAAAGACATGCTTTTGTTAGCCAGTCTTGAATGAGACATGAGACATCAGTGAATGAGATTCACGTTTCCTCCCAACCGCGAGTAGGCCTAGAAGCGCAGAAATGGAGAATGCAAAAAAAGAAAGGGTGGAGCTGAAAAAGCTAGAATTGCTAGTAAAAGACGCAGAACAATGTTCTAAAATTACAGACATGTTTAGTAGAGGAAGGGCTGGCGTTAGAGTAGCTGCTGCTGCTAATGATGATGAAGTTCAAGTGGAAGGAACCAACAGTAACATGACAGGTGTGTGCAGTAGCCTAGTGCATATTCTACTGTTGGTGTGTGCCGGTTCATGAGGGCTAGCTAGCCTATACTAGTTCTTGCAGTGATTTCAGTCATTCTATTACAAGACAATGTGCTTTCCGTATTCCTGATTCCTTACAGCACGTGGACGTAAATAGTCGTGACTCGTGACGTTTTTTCTCTGACTAAAAGTTTAGTTAGCAATGTTAGGACTAGTGCCCACCACAGCATCAGAAGCTAAAGTGCTAACCTAGAGAGCCAATCAGAACCTAGGACGGGCTGCAAATTAATTGGCTACTAATATTATAATAGTAAATACTCAAATAAAATACTATTATGTTCCCTTTAAAATTTTCATGTTGATATAATATTGGTAATCTAATTGATTGAATTGATTAGTTGCCATTTTACATGCTTAAATAAGATGTACCTTAGAATTCCCAACAGTTAGCCATGTTCTCGATTAGTCTCATCTACATGTTTGTAGATAACCACAGCTAACTAGCTTAAGCTAACAACTAGGTCAACTACTACCCCGTAGTTAAACAAATGTGATTGCATATAACAGCTAACTGCTACAGCTAAGTTGGTAGTTAGCCTATTCCATTAATGTTGAATGTATTTATGAAGGTTGTAGATGGTGGTTGGCGCTGAATAGCAGACATGATTCCGTCAGTCTGCCACAGGGAAGCTGTGTTTGCTGATGCTGCTCACAACCACCAGTAGCGTATGACTGTGTATGTATGTGTACTGTATGTGTGAGTGTGAATGCTTGATGGTTTCTGTGAAGCGCTTTGTGGAACAATGCTGATATACAGTTAAGAATGAGTAATTCGCTTTTGGTTTTTAAGAAAATGGTTTGTAAAGCTATTTTTGAAAACTACAAGGGTGAATAATACTGTTTTTTTTTGCTATTTTCTTTTAGAATACTGTTTTGGAGTCTTAATTTTTTTAATTTTTGTTAAGAATATAGGACAGGCATAGGCTATATAAGCATTGCTTCAGTCTGTACCTTCTCAGTCACTGTAAAATCAAATATTGTTAAATGATGGTGTATATTGTATTGTGTGAGATGATGACTGAATAAACTACTACTACTACTACTACTACTACTACTACTACTACTACTACTACTACTACTACTACTACTACTACTACTACTACTACTACTACTTTGGGTGTTTTCAAAAGGCTGAAAAACGCTGTATGAATTCAAGCCATTATTATTGATTGCTGATGTTCTTCTTATGCAGTTGACTCTGAGGAAAGAGAGAGCACCCAGTCCAGCACAACTGACCCTGAGGGGAGAGAGAGAGCCCAGTCCAGACAGACACACAGACACACAGAGAGAGACAGAGAGAGAGACACAGAGAGACACACAGAGAGAGGGAGAGACACAGAGAGAGAGAGACACACACACACACACAGAGAGACACATACACAGAGAGAGAGAGAGAGAGAGAGAGAGAGAGAGAGAGAGAGAGAGAGAGAGAGAGAGAGAGAGAGAGAGAGAGAGAGAGAGAGAGAGAGAGAGAAAACAAGCTCTTGGAATGGGTGTCTGGGAGGAAGTGGGGGGTCTTTCGATGTTGATTAAACGGCAAGCAACTAATGTCATGAGTGCCAAATTAAAGGACAATAAATCCAATCTAACTGAAATTGTGTAGCACAGACCTTTTCTATGGATCAAAACCTCAATATTATTATGGTGTAGTTAATACTTCATGTATCCTTAATCCCTAGGCTAATGAGGCACTAAGATGTTAGTAAAAAAAAAACATATGCCAATGACAGGAAGTAACGGTATATGTATGTGTGTGTCTCTGTGTGTGTGTGTGTGTGTGTGCACTGTGCATGAGTGCACATCTAGGGGCGGTGTGTAGATTTGGTCTCCCTGATGTTGACTCCTTAGCCACAGCCTTGGGTTGTTTAATACTGGACAAGTGTTTCATAACGGCCGTTGTGTGGGCCGGTTTCGGGGCCGGTGCGTGGGCCGGTGCGTGGGCCGGTGCGTGGGCTGGTGCGTCTGAATGTCCCGGGCTGAATTTGTGTCCCAGTCCGCCACTGGTTGTACCACTGTATTGCACATCGTTGCGGGCAAGACCACCTGCATTTCATTGTATACTTGTATGCCGTGACAAATAAAACTCTTGACTTGACTTGACTTGCCCGGCCCTGTATGTAAACTGAAACAGATCAAGAAGGTGCTGGGTTTTGTCCAGAAGTTTCTCTTTTATCCGTTTCTCAAAGCACTTCATGGCCAAGGGAGGTCAGGGCAACTGACCTGTAATCAGTGAGGACCTTTGGGTGGTTGTTCTTGGCAACAGGAAGCACAATCGACTGTTTCCATAGTTTTGGAATCCTCTGCTGGCTGAGTGACAACATGAAGATATAATTAAAAAAGGGACCTAGCTCCCAATGTGATCTGGGCTTGTGTTGCATAGTATCCAGTTGCAGACAGAGGGGTTAATGTCATGGTCATTGGTTTCCATGAGGTCCCCAAGTTTGGAGATGAGTTTGGAAGGGATGATGATGTTGAATAATAATAATAATAATATAATAATAATAATAACTTAGTGTTCATCAATTGTAGTGAGTTGAAGTTTAAGTTCAATAAAGAAATCGTGAGCATCAAATCTGAGGTAAAACTCATTGAGCTCTTGAGCCAATGATTCGTCATAGTTAGAACCATCTAATGCCACTTGTTTCTTTTTATCCTGCAGACCCAATATAGTTTTCATGACAACCCAGGCAGAGGTACCAAGTCTTCTATGTTGTCCTCTTCTATCTGTTAAGCTTAGAACGGTCACCCTGCTTAGATGCTTGTTTCTTTTTATTTAACAAAAATAACATTTAATGAGGAATCATCAGTCCAGTTCTTGACCCAGTTAGTGAGCACCTTTCCCCTTCTGCAGGGTTGTGATACACCGGGATGAGGTGTAACGCAGTAAGGCAGTTGTGGTCGGCCATGCTCAGCGGGGACAGTGGTAAAGATTTGTATGCTCCCTTGACAGACAAAACAGGATCTTGTCTTGTCAGGCATGTCACATATTGATAAAGGTTCCTCAGAGTTTTACTGAAAGTGCAGTTATTAAAGTCACCAAGGACAATGTTGGGGGCAACGGGAGACAGAGATTGAAGTTTCTGCGTCACTTGCAGAATCGTCTCCACTGCATTATTCTCATTTGCCTTTGGATGACTATAGACCACCGTAACAAATAACTGTGGGAACTCCCGGGGCAAATAATGGGGATGCAGTGACACTGTTAGCAGTTGGTTTAGTGCACACCATCGTTCATTAATGTAGAGACATATTCCACCCCCGGTGTTTTGTCAGTAATTTAGGCATCTCCATCCGTGTGTAAGGGCGCAACAAACCTGTCTATCACCAACTCTGAGTCCAAGACCCTCTCCGCTAGCCACGTCTGTGTCATGGCCAGAATACAGGCGTCTTTAAATTTGTGTTGGAAATGTACATGGGCTTGAAGTTTGTCAGTCTTATTGCTTATTAAGAGGTACCCACAGCACTGTACAGGATCACACCTCTCTGCCAGTTGTAACCGGACTGGAAACATGCAGAGGAAACAAGTGCACACATCATTTAAAAACATTACAGACTTTAATCATAAGCAAACAATGGCACTTCAGTTAAAATGCTCCAACTCTCTTACCAAACAGTCCAACACTCAAAACGTCTTCCTCGCCACCTCAGTGTGAATATAATCTGTACTCACCACCTATGCTGCTTTAATCAACGCACACGCCCAATCAGAAAGCAAGTAACATTCTCAGCCACCATTGGCCACACAATGAAAAGCATTGAAAGGCTGTGTGAAGTTATATTAGTCGTAGGGATGCCCCGATCGATCGGCCACCGATCGTTATCGGCCGATATTCAGTATAAATATGCGATCGGGGAATTCCGATAATGAGTCATATTCGCCGATCGCGGAAACTGATCAAGTGGATATCTCACTCGCTTGTCTCAGACGCACAGGACCTGCAAACTGCTCCTCCTCCCTAGCCCCGCCCGCACCCGTGTAGAGTTTGTAAACACAGAGGAGGCGGCTCCTCTGCTGAGTCTAGATAGTGCATTCGACCTGAGCTAACGTTAGCTACCTAGCTATCGTTACTGTTTTATTTTCGCCGATCGTCAAAACAGATCTCACTCGCTGAGTTCTGTCTCAGACACCGGGAGCTGCACACAGTGCTGCGCGTCTTCTGCTCCTCCTCCAGCTCCTCCCGCACGCATGTAAACACGGGTCTAGTCTAGTCTAGTGGGACGGGACCTCCATGAGCTAACGTTAGCTACCGCTACAAAATGACCCAGTCAACTATTCACTTTTAGTTTAATACATGATGAGGCATTGTCTAACTGAACGGTATCTAGCCGGCTAGCTACTGATAGCTCCTGATATCAACAAATGCTCCAGCAATAGTCTAGTTATCTAGTACTAGTGTATGTTACCTCTGTTAGCTCACGTTAGCTTAGCTCACTGTTCAAAACGAAATGTCCCATTCAACTAAATAGTTCACTGAGGCGTTGTCTTAACGTTATATTTCCGGCTAGCAGTAGCTACAGACAGCTCCTGATATCAATGTCTTATAACACTCATTCGATGCATATTCGAAGCCCGGCTTGCGTCGCAGTCATTAACGGGGATAGCTGAGGGAGTAGGGTATATCTGCAGAGCCTAGGGTAAATCTGCAGAGCCGAATGTGATTTGATAAAAGCAGAGTATGTACACACAGACAGTGGAGATAGCGAGCATTTTGACTTGTTGCGTGGTGGCGATGTCTCGCAGATAATACAAGTACAAGTCTAATTATATAATATATATATTTTATATAAAAAAAAAAAAAAAACTTTTTATATAAAATAATTTTTAATTTCTTTTGAATCAAAAACGATCGGTATCGGATCGGTATCGGCCGATATGGCTCACGACGATCGGTGATCGGTATCGGTGGCAAAAAACGTGATCGGGGCATCCCTAATTAGTCGTACTGGCGAATCGCGTCCTGCTCTTCGCCATAGATATATACCTCATCTCCAGTACCTAGTGTACTCCATCAACGAATAAAAAACAATACACCCAGCACCTGCCAGGCCCCGCCCTAGTGCTACGTACTATATAGCACTAGGCGTTGTCACCACTCGCTCTTCCTCTATTTTCGTTTCCATCATAGCGGATGCGTGCACCCTATGCAACTAGTTGTCATGAAAAGTTTAGAGAAATTAGGTTGAGTGCTTACCGAAGATTTGCCTACCCCTGGAATCTTCGCAGCATGTTCTGACGGCGCTCGTATGGGTTCTGCGACTCTGCAGCGGGATGCATTTCGATGCATCTCAGCGTCGAGTCTGTAGTCTCCTCGTCTTGTTGACAGCAGACAGAGGGACGGCGTGTGAGGTGTAGCTATCGAGCTACCTCACACAAGGTAGGACTTGCGCCACTAGGCATTATCGCTGGTGTTAGTAAATGCTGCTTGTTGTTTTGTAGACAACCGAGTTGTATATCGGCGCCAGGGGCAGGATGTTTGGGTAAACGTCCCTCTGAGGTGGACTGGAGCGCGCTGCTAATACTAAATGCTATAATGCTGGGTCACTGTTCTACTGTTCCCCGCTGTGGGATGTCACTAGGCATGACAATGCTGGCGTTTGTGATGTGCTCGAGTTGTCCCGGGAGACAACCGAGTTGTGTATTGGCGCAAGTGGCGGGATATCTGGGTAAACGTTGTTGTTTTCCCCGTTATCCTGGAGCGCGCGGCTACCGCTATGCTATGTTGGGCTACTGTTTCTGTTTTGTCTCCCTGCTGCGGGAATGTCTGTCTACACTACAGTCTTCCCTCCTCTCAACCATTCATGCTGACGGTCAATCGGTGTCTACTGGGGGAGTATTGCGGGGGGGCTTTGTTTACCTTTTCATGGGTAAATGGGCTGAGGTCTAGGGCTGGTGTGCTGTTTGTGAATATTATGAATGAATGCGGGACTGGTTCTCTCTGGTCCGCATCCCCTTAACGTTGTGTGCATGGGCTAGCCCATTCTACAGTATATTCGTGGTGTTAGTTAATTTATTCATTAACCCCTTCATGGTGCACACCACAGTGGAGGTTGCTGGTTGCAACCACCACTGGTGCTCCGTGTTAGCATCAGTCCTTTGCTTTTGACATGTTGAAACAGTGCCCCGCCCGGCCGACGCCATGAGGTGGGTCGGCCCGGCGAGTGGCTGGTGGGCTGCTAAAGCCTGTACCGCCACGGTATGGAATTGGCAGCGATTAGTAACTAGGGATGCACCGATATGAAAATTTGCCACCGATACCGATACCGATTGTTCAACTAACACAATCGGCCGATACCGATACCGATATTTGTGGCAATTCTTTTTTTAATATTCTACATTTTTTGGGTAATATTTTTTATTTTTTTTATATTTATTTATATTTTTTATGAAACTACTGTATATTTGTGTTACAAATTGTGCTCACCGATATGAACATAGGCCTCTTTACTTACTTAAAAAAAGGAAACATCAAGAAATAGCACTATCTCTCTCCCAGTATGTTCTGCAGGGCTGCAGCTAGATTCTAGTTACTGGATACTATTGTCTCAACCAGAGCTCTCAACCAATGAAATTTTGATTGACAGTCGATTCTGCCAATTACGTCACACACCGCTTGCACCCGCCTCTGCTGTTACCACCAATCGGCAAGCGCGTATACATTTTTTACTTCGGCTTTTGTCCGCCATTGATTTTGACGAGAGGTATTCTACAACAACAACAACGGCGGCGCGGCCGACGTTTAGCTTTTAGCTCCGCAGGATGACTTAAACAAGGCATAATGATTTGACTGCAACGAATGTTATAATAAAACAAAGCCTTTCTATACATGTGTCTGATTGAAAACTTTATTAACAGATTGCAGAATGGGTAAAACTCAGGGCTCTATGAGCAACGGAAGGAACTGAGCTAGTATGAACGCGTAATGCTTGCTACGTTCGTGTAAATCATATGCTGATGTTATTGAACGTGTAACACTAACTATATAACGTTAATGCCACAAAACGAATGCCTTGTTAATCATAAGTAGTAACTTTGATGCAGTAGCTTGTGTGTGTGTGTGGGGGACTGGGGACGGCGTTGTGCAGGTCGCGAGTGAACTTTTTTTTGTCTTTTGACGCTACACAAATTGATGGATATTTATCGGCTACTGCCATCGGCACATTCAAGCTTATCGGCCGATAGGCCGATTGCAGTCAACAAGGCACTTATCGGCCGATACCGATACCCGACCGATACATCGGTGCACCCCTATTAGTAACTGTGTTCGAATTGCTGTTTTTTCTATCAAAAATGGTGTCTGGTGGCGGGGCCTTGAGGGCCAGCTGACGTCGACACATCGCGCAAGGTTGTTGACGTTATTAGCTTTGACCTAGCCGCAAGCTATAACCGCTCAGGGCTCCCCTCTCCGCAGAGGATCTTGATCTTCCGCTGGAGCGCGGGCGGTATTTGTCCTAGGCCCCACACCGCCTCACGCCGCGCAGCCAGAGGTGAGAGCACGGCCTCGTCAGCGGCTATGGCGAGGCCCTCGACAGGCGGCCATGTTTTCCCCCGCCAGAGGTATCCTGGGCGTTGAATCGACAGGTGTCCACAAGGCCGACAGTCTTGGCGGCCGAGGGATCGGCCATGTTGGATGAGCTCGGCTTGGAATATACAAGCCGCCGCCGTCCTGCCGCGAGCAGCCTGCTCTCTGATCACTCCCTCCCCCAACATCAGTGGAAAAGGGGCTCTGATTTGTTTCCTTTGGCTGCGGGCCGCAAGCCTTCGTTGAAGCGCATGCGGCCCCACGTTTCGCTTCTCATGGGGACAGGGGCTGACACCCAGTTGATGGCTGAGCCTGGGTCTGTCCGTGAGAATGTTGTGCTGTCAAGCGGCTCCCACACCATAAGCTGTGTTTGGTTGAGCCTGGTGTTACGTCTGTCAACTACAAGTGTTGTCAGCAGGGGGGCTCGAAACCTTTTTGAGGCACACAGTGCGGGATTCCCCGACCTCGCCTTCGCCAGGCCGGGTATCATGTTGGTGCCTCCCACTCCTGAAAGATTGGCAGTGGTCTCGCAGGCGCGCGTGATTTGGGTGGTAGTAATATCACTGCAGGGCTACGGTCCAAGGAACCCATGGAGGCCTCACACCTTGCATGTCCGGCTGCAGAACAACTCAGCATGTTCTGGAGGGGTGTTCAGTGGGGGAGCTTTTGTCACCTAGACTGATGTCAGCTTCCCCCGTATCAAACTGGCCCTTTCTGTCGGGGTCCCCCCTTGGGTGCGATTGCCTCGTGGGCAGTGTCAGGGTCAGATGTCCCGACACGGAACCTCTGCTCGCACGGGTCCAGGGTTGGCTACGCACAGCGGGTGGGACCGGGCCGCCTATCTACAGTTCCTAGCGGACCTGCGCCACATGGCGGCGGGTGCGTTGGGAGTGTCATCACATATGGCTACAGCAGTACTATATGTCGAGGTGGATGGAGAGAATGCTGAGGCGGGGACTTGTATTTACACAACCCCACCCGTTTTCGGGTTTGGTACAGACCCTATTGTCAGGGTCACCAGCAGTGACAGCTCTGGTCGACGAGATCCAATCTCTGTGGACGAAGCAAGCCATCGTCGTGGCGTTTTCCTCCTGGTGTTCTCTGGTGCCTGAGAAATCGGGAGGGGGGGGTGTCAGACCCATGCTGGACCTGTCCCATGGGAAGGTTCAGCATTTTCTGGATCGTCTCCTACCTGTTGAACACTGTCAGGTAGGGGTCTGGTTCTCCTCCATAGACCTGTAGGATGCGTGTTCGCATCCCCGATCTTCCATCCTAGGGCTTACCTACGCTTCCTTTGCAGGGTTAGCGTATGAGTACCAGGGGCTGCCGTTCAGCTTTTCTCTGGCTCCCCGCATCTTCACCAAGTGCGTGGAGGCCGCACTGGGGCCTCTGCGTCGTCAGGGGTTACGAAGTGTATTCTGCCCTGACGACGTTCTGGTCCTTGGCGGTCAAGGTGGATCGTCAGGTCTCATACCAGGCAGGGTTCCTACCAGCCTGGGGTTGCTGTAGACTGGAAGTAGAGTACTCCTCTTCCCAGTCAACGGGTGGAGTGCTATGGGCATCCCTCTCAGAGCGTGTTGCGACACGCTCGGGAGGTTCCGTCCTAGGACGGTTACGGCGCTGTCCGTGATACGCCTGCTCGGTATGAGGGCATCTGCTCATTCCGGTCCCTCTTGGCCTCCTCTTCACCCCAGGAGGAGATTACGGAGGTGGTTTTTTTCCAGTATGGAAATAGACCCGGTGAGAGGCAAGTGGAAGCGGCTAAGGTTCCCGTGTCAGTACTGGGGGACCTCGCCCCTGGGGTGGTCCTCACCAGGGGGGTCCCCATGAGCAGTAGGCTGTCACACGTCACGTTTTTCACCGACGCCTCCCTCGCTGGATACGCGTCGGGCCAACGCAGTAGGGGGCAGCTGGCAAGCCATGCTGCCCGGTCTGCGCTACGTTCAATGTGTTGGTATTGAAAGCGGTCCTTCTGGTCCTCAAACGGTGTTTGATCAGGACGGACAATACAACGTCAGCGTCGTATATCGACAGACAGGGAGGAGTACACTCCCCCCGTCTGCACCGGGCGGCTGGCTATGGGCGTTCTCCATCTGCGCGGCCTGAGGGCTCTCCACATCCCTGGCAGGGTGAATGTGGGTACAGGTGTAATGTCGCAGGGCGGTCCTCACCCTGACGGGTGGGGATTACGTCCGGACATAGTCAGGCAGGTCTGGGACCGATGCCGTGCCGCCTGGGATTCTTTCCCCCATACATCTGTTAGGTCAGTTGTTGGGGCGGGTACGTTGAGGAGCGCAGGTCCTTGATCCTGATTGCGCCGGACAGGGGCGCAGCTGTGTGGTTCCCGGTCCTGATCCAGCTCTTGGTATCCTGTCATGGCCTGTTCCTTGGTCATCGCGGGCCCTCTCTCAAGCACACGGGTCTCTGTGTTCCCTGTGCTGGGCCAGCTGCTGATGGTTTGGCTGGTGAGAGGGTGAGTCTGGAGAGGATGGATCCTTCTGTGGTTGGTACCATCCGGAACACGCATGCTCCCTCCACTATCGCGGGTTACGCGGGTAGGTGGCGTATTTTCCAAGAGTGGTGTCAGGCCACCCTCTTGTGAAGCGTTCCTGCTTGGCGTTCGACGCCTTAAGCCGGTGAAACGCTCTTTGGCTCCGAGCTGGGATCTTCAATTGGTCCTCGGTCGGTTGTCCTTGCCCCCGTTTGAGCCTCTTGAGCAAGCGCCGTTGGAACAGCTGTCGTTCAAGACTGCGTTCTTGCTGGCCATCACCTCCGCTAAACGCGTGGGTGAGCTTTGTGCTCTCTGGGTGCGGCCCGAGTGTCTGTCTATTCGTTCCGATAGCTGTGCCACTCTGCGGCCTAATCCAGCCTTCGTGCCAAAAAATATCCGGAGTTCTTTCCGCTCCAGGGCTATTATGGTTCAGGCGTTTTCATCCGCCTCCTCACGCTAGTGAGTTGGAGGCGGCCTTCACCTGTCATGTCCGGTCCGGGCTTTGGGGATTCACCTCAGCCGTACTCAGGGCCTCAGGGCTACCGATCAGCTCTTTGTCTGTTACGGTGGCTCTCGTGCTGGTAAGGCACTGTCGAAACAGTGCCTGTCCCATTGGTTGTGCGAGGGCATTGCCCTTTGCTACACGTTGGCCGGGCTGGCTCCCCCTGGGGGCGTCAGGGCGCACTCCACTCGTGGGGTGGCGGCCTCTGCCGCCCTACTGGGTGGGGCCTCGGTGGAGGACATCTGTGCTGCGGCTTCATGGTCCTCACCGGGTCCCTTCGTAAGGTTTTACCTCATGGACATGACCGGGGGTTCTGTCTCCCAGGCGGTTCTGAGGTCTGGGACCTCTCCTGCTTCCTGTCCTTTGGTGGGGTAGCAGGAGTGTGTGGGTGTGGGCCACAATGTGTTGTGTCACATGTGGTTCCGCCTGTGCTGTGCGTTCAAGAGGTTCTAGTTCCCTCTTGTTCGCACTCGGGTGGAGGTTACTGCCGCCCCCTCTTCATTAGGAAGGATGGGGTGACGGGACTCCCCTCCCCCCTGATGTGGGCTTTCGGGTCCTCAGGGGGTGCATTTGTCGGTCCTCGCGTCTGCTCTGTCCCCATATCTCGATGGCGAAGAGCAGGACGCGATTCGCCAGTACGACTAATATAGCGATAGGTTATGTATATAACCTAGTTATATGAGTACTGGCTGAGCATCCTGCTCTTAGCTTGTCCTGAGGTCCCTTGGGGAAACTTTTCTTGGGAAACGGTTTTTTCCGAGGAAGAGCGAGTGGTGACCACGCCTAGTGCTATATAGTACGTAGCACTAGGGCGGGGCCTGGCAGGTGCTGGGTGTATTGTTTTTTATTCGTTGATGGAGTACACTAGGTACTGGAGATGAGGTATATCTCGATGGCGAAGAGCAGGACGCTCAGCCAGTACTCATATAACTAGGTTATATACATAACCCATCGTTACTGGTGGAGGCATTTTGGCAGCTGACTACTGAATGTAGGTTTATTCAGGCGATCACAGTACGGAACGATCAGAATGTTTGTTGTCAAGCAGTAGAGGGACAAAGGCTCCAGCAACATTTTAACCCTTTGCTGTCAGTGTTTACATGTGATCATGAAGTAATGTATGATTTTTCCTATTAGCGGCTTTTAGCTGCATGTGGGATTAATTTCCCTCTTGTTTCTGTGTTGAATATATACGGTGCTTAACATGGGCTCTGAAAACATCAACTATCAACTTAAAAAGCTAAAGAAAACCCACTCTGGCTAAAAAAAACCCACTCTGGCTCAGAAACCCTCTCTGGCTCTGTGTCACATACAAAGGTTGATAATTATGATGTAAAATGCTTTACAGATGTGTCAGTTAACCCATAACTGTGTATCTGAACCAGGTTGTTGTGAATCCAACCCGTTCAGCATGTGCATTTAGCACAGGTCCCGGTAGGAGGAAGTAATAAAGGCGTTTCCAAAGTAAATTATATTTATTGTAATAAAAAGGGGAATGAAACTCACAACGAAATTGTCACAAGAGAAAAGGGAAAACAAAACAGGAATATACAATAATATGAACAAGGTACAAGGTAACCCTCTAACCAACAACCCCACTAAATGGGGAAAACAAGGGGAAAACATTAAACAAACATAATAAGTGACCCAGTGTCTGGGAAAACCACCCAGCACCACAGAAACACAACATAAGGCTATTCAAAATACGTGTGAACCTCCCGGTCACACATCCCCACACAATAGTGGAATAAGGCCACACACAATAGTGGAATAAATTAAGGCACAAATTAAGGCACACACAATAGTGGAATAAATTAAGGCACAAATTAAGGCACACACAATAGTGGAATAAACCCACACAACATACAATCCACACAATAGTGGAATAAACCCACACAACATACAATCCACACAATAGTGGAATAAACCCACACAACATACAATCCACACAATAGTGGAATAAACCCACACAACATACAATCCACACAATAGTGGAATAAACCCACACAACATACAATCCACACAATAGTGGAATAAGACCACACAACATACAATCCACACAATAGTGGAATAAGACCACACAACATACAATCCACACAATAGTGGAATAAGACCACACAACATACAACCACACAATAGTGGAATAAGACCACACAACATACAATCCACACAATAGTGGAATAAGACCACACAACATACAATCCACACAATAGTGGAATAAGACCACACAACATACAATCCACACAATAGTGGAATAAGACCACACAACATACAATCCACACAATTCAGTGGTAATGGCAAAAGGCCATGTGTGGCTGCAGGATCTCAGGCTTTATCCACCCGCCCCTTAATGAGTGATGGAGTCATCATTGGGCACTCAGCAGACTCTACAGGAAAGGGCGGGCGGTACCTGAGAAGGGGGACACAGAGAAGGGAATTCATATGGGGTGACACTACACCATATAGAAATACAAAGAAACTTACCCATACTAACCTGATGTTTACATGGTGTTACAAATACAATAATAATGATAATGACCAACCTATCTATGTCACACTCTGGCTCAAAAAAATCCTCTCTGGCCCAGAAACCCTCTGGCTCAGAAACCCTTGCTGGCTCAGAAACCCTCTCTGGCTCAGAAACCCTCTCTGTCTCAGAAACCCTCTCTGGCTCAGAAACCCTCTCTGGCTCAGAAACCGTCTCTGGCTCAGAAACCCTCTCTGGCTCAGAAACCCTCTCTGGCTCAGAAACCCTCTCTGGCTCAGAAACCCTCTCTGGCTCAGAAACCCTCTCTGGCTCAAAAACCCTCTCTGGCTCAAAAACCCTCTCTGGCTCAGAAACCCTCTCTGGCTCAGAAACCCTCTCTGGCTCAAAAACCCAAACCCTCTCTGGCTCAGAAACCCTCTCTGGCTCAAAAACCCTCTCTGGCTCAGAAACCCTCTCTGGCTCAGAAACCCTCTCTGGCTCAGAAACCCTCTGGCTCAGAAACCCTCTCTGGCTCAAAAACCCTCTCTGGCTCAGAAACCGTCTCTGGCTCAGAAACCCTCTCTGGCTCAGAAACGTCTCTGGCTCAGAAACCCTCTCTGGCTCAGAAACCCTCTCTGGTTCAGAAACCCTCTCTGGCTCAGAAACCCTCTCTGGCTCAGAAACCGTCTCTGGCTCAGAAACCCTCTCTGGCTTAAAAACCCTCTCTGGCTCAAAAACCCTCTCTGGCCCAGAAACCCTCTCTGGCTCAGAAACCGTCTCTGGCTCAGAAACCCTCTCTGGCTCAGAAACCCTCTCTGGCTCAAAAACCCTCTCTGGCCCAGAAACCCTCTCTGGCTCAGAAACCGTCTCTGGCTCAGAAACCCTCTCTGGCCCAGAAACCCTCTCTGGCCCAGAAACCCTCTCTGGCTCAGAAACCCTCTCTGGCTCAGAAACCCTCTCTGGCTCAAAAACCCTCTCTGGCTCAGAAACCCTCTCTGGCTTAAAAAACGTCTCTGGCTCAGAAACCCTCTCTGGCTCAGAAACCCTCTCTGGCTCAAAACCCAGTTTTTTTTTTGTAGATACAGTACTGAATTTTGCCATCCGGACACATGCAATTTGAAATATGAATATAGAATATAGAATGTCAGGCCTATTTTATGGCAATAACGTTCAGGTTTGTTCGACCTGTGAGATATAATGACGAAAATCTCCTCAATATCTTTTTTCCCACGTCAGCCGGCTGCAGCTTTGACAGCGGCTGGTGTGAGCTGGGTAGTGTAGTTTTATGACATTTTAATGTCAATCGAAAGCCCTGGGTCTTCTCTTTCTTAGGACTACAAAGATTTCATGACACCATAATTTTCTCGCTTCTAAATCATCTGGTTTCCGATGCAATGCACTGAGGTTTTTATAAGCTAATATTTTGCTAATAACGTTAAAATCATTGGTAAACAAACGTAGTGCTGAAAATATATATTACTCTTGGCTACATTTGAAAAAGAAACACAACATAGCATAACATTCTGTTAACAGAACTGAAAAGAAAGATAAAGAAAGAGAGACTGTAGATGTTAGCAACGTTTTGTAAATTTGTCAAGTTTCACTAAGCTCACACATTTCAAGCATCAGAATGAATGCTTTTGTTCCCAGAAAATACGCTAGCATGGTCCACTAACGTTAGCTCGCTGTTAGCAATGACAGTAGCCAGCCCACACGACGCTAGACTTTCTAGACTATCTTTGGAATGGTTTGTGATAAAGACTCGCTTTAAATTGTATCTGAATCGCTTCTCTCCGTCAAAACTTAAAGTGTATCTCTCCGCCACCCACAGGCAGGGAACAAAATAAGTACCAGCCAACCGCCAATGGCTGGTAAAAAATCTGCCTGGCTGGTAGTTTTTAAAATCTACCAGCCAAATGGCTGGTAAGTCAAAAAGTTAAGTTTGTTCCCTGAGAGCAGAGCTACACAGCAGTGCGCCTATTTTGCGAGCCGAAATAAGTCTGTGGTTTTTTCTTCTTCTCACAACGGGTCAAATGCATCTAACATGCATTGCATCGTCGCCATTCCTTTATGCCCACATCGCCCGAAATGAACGCTAATCCTGATCAGCGGCAGAGCCATAGAGAACAGCAGACAGTGTGGACTGGGGAAAGGGAAATGGGGGGGGGGGGGGCACTCTCCCTTTCTCTGTGTGTGTGCGTGCGTTTGGAAAGACGATGAAGTCACTAGTCAGGACTCAGGAGAGGAGTATATTGTAGTAAACTGAGGATTACTGAGGATGCACAGATAATGTTGATATTCAAATATAAAAAGGTTTCGAGAGGAGTGGAAGTTTGAAGACAGACTAGACTACAATATGATGCGGGGGTGGTGAGTTGAAACAGTGTGTGTGTCCCCAACCCCACTTCTATGTTTCAATAAATTATTTGCATTTAAAACTATTAACGCTGACTCATTCCTTCAGTCCACTCAAAATTATGCTAATATTCCTTATGTTGTTTATGATATTAATTGAAAATAGCATATGAGAGTATTATATAGTAATAATAACACATGGCGATATACTAAAAAGCTATTTTTAATTTTTGGCTGGTAAAAAATCTGCCTGGCTGGTAGTTTTTAAAATCTACCAGCCAAATGGCTGGTAAGTCAAAAAGTTAATTTTGTTCCCTGCCCACAGGCTAGCTGGCAGTGCGCGGAAGTAAGGCATAGAATCTTGATATATCAAGATTGGTCATTTTCTCTTCCGAATGCATCTGCATGTAATTCGCTGTATCTATCTATATCTATATCTGTCACTGAGCTAGCCAATGGAAATGCTAGAAATGGTCACAGGGGCTGGGAAAATCAATGGAAAATTCCTATTGTTTCTCTATAGCCAGTGTGCTCTTCAGATTGGACCGTCAGACAGACGCTCATTGCGCGTAACAGAGGAGAGAGAGGCACTTGTCCCTGGTTTTATAATAAAATGGCAAAAAGACAAAGAGGTAATATTCAACAAGCATTGGAACTTGTTGAGGATGATCCAGATAATATAAATGAAAAGGACTCTGAGCCAGAATGCTGGGACAGTGATGACGACAATCACAGTGAAGGATTTGATGCATTTGAAGCTATGGTTTGAAGTGGTCTGACAACTATATAATTTATTGTGCAGCTTGAATGAAAATCACCTGTTGATGATATACAGTATGTGTGTAACTATGCTATTTGGATAAGATGCAGAGCGGCACATTGATAGGAGCACACAAACGAAAAGGAGGAGAGCTGATGGAGGGGCCTTTTGTGTGTGTGTGTGTGTGTGTGTGTGTGTGTGTGTGTGTGTGTGTGTGTGTGTGTGTGTGTGTGTGTGTGTGTGTGTGTGTGTGTGTGTGTGTGTGTGTGTGTGTGTGTGTGTGTGTGTGTGTGTGTGTGTGTGTGTGTGTGTGTGTGTGTGTGTGTGTGGAGGGGGGGGGGGGGGGGGGGTAAATTGCAGGGAGATATTGGTCCAAATAAATATGAAGGTTACACAGACATTGATGTATTCACATTGTCTGCTAAAAAACAGCAGGGAAACTCCCCAGCAGGGGAACTTTTCTAAATAGTAATATATGTACTTATTTGTAAATACGTCAATATATTACTTACTATAACATAACGTACAATATGTACCTTTTTCCTCTGGTCGATAAGTACTTTATTTACATATTTTAAGTGAGATCAGGCTGCCCTCCCTTACCACTATGTGCTCTTGTATTACCCTCTTTCACTATTCCATTGCTATCTAAACAGATGGATAAAATATTTGCCTTTTGGCTAACATTGGTACATTACATTTGCAGCGATGTTTATTAATGTGCCTGTAAAAATAAACAATAAATAGACTGGGGTTAAGACAGCTTGTCAAAATGAATGGGGGTTTTGCTATTTTTAGCTATTGCAAGTAAATTAAAAGACAGGGCTTAGATAACAATGTTTCATCATTGATTTTACAGTCACCACAACTGAAACAAAGGGAACATTTAATAATTTGGAAGTTTAGAAACTCTCACAATATGTTTTCAACGAGAGCAGGTGAATAAAGCTCCCTCTTACGCAACAGCGATACACGTTCTACATCACAATGATATTGGGGCAATTCCCTGCTCTCACCTCTTCCATCCAAGCATCGATTCTTCACTTATCAGAATACCAATGAGTTGTACATTAGCCTCAACTCAATGTGATACTCCTCTCCAAATCGGTACTTATTTCGATCTCACACGGTCTCTCTCCAAAGGTCTCAGAGGAGACCTTTGGAGAAAAGGAGAGAAAGGAGAGAGAGAGAGGGTGAGAAGTGAATCCATGTGATGTGACCTGATTGATTGATTGATTGATTAATTGAAAACTTTATTAACAGATTGCAGAATGGGTACAATACAGTACAGCTCAATACACACAATTGTTAAGGGGATGCAGACCAGAGAAAGACTTTCGTCTTGTTTACATCAGGGTCCCCCATTTTCAATTCATCAGGACATAATGACATACATGACATACAGATAGACAGTACTGCTACATCTATAAATGTATGACATACCATATTTGCAAATACAGTACTGTTTGTGATACAAAAAGAGTCCAGAAAAGGGAGTATATACATTTGACGTAAAAACTGTACATTGGAGGAGGTTGGGTGGGGTTGGGGGGGGGGTTGGGTAGGAGGGGTTGGGGGGGAAACACTGTACAACTGTACAAGCAAAACTGTACATTGGAATATTGACAACCATACTAGGTAATTTACTGTACATTGGAGGGGGTTGGGGGGGGGGGAAACACTGTACAACCAAGCAAAACTGTACATTGGAATATTGACAAAACCATACTAGGTAAATTACTGTACATTGGAGGGGATTGGGTTAGGACATTTACAGGGGCCAGTTTCGAATTGCAGTCTCCCGTAGGTGTTCTTTGAGAGTGGTTTTGAAAGTGGGTAGTGATTCACATTCCTTTACAGCTTTAGGTAGGGCGTTCCACATTGATGTGGCATAATTGCGAAACGTGTTTAGTCCTTTGTTTGAGCCGAATCTGGGTTTAACATGATTTGTGGACCTCCCTCTGGTGTTGTGATCGTGGTATTCACTGACCTTTGGGAAGTATTTTGACATGTACATGGGTACCTTGGTCGTGTAGTGTATCTTGTAGACCAGGCCCATTGCAAGACTCTGTCGTCTACTCTAAGCCATCCTAGGTTGTCAAAGTGGGCAGGGGTGAGGTGGGTTCTAGGAGTAAGGTCAAGCAGTAGTCTGACCAGTTTGTTTTGAGATGTTTGTATTTTGTTTTTAGCGCCTTTGAGTGCTTTGGTACCATGAGGTGCAAGCATAGTCGTAGTACCTGAA
>NC_140169.1:131399198-131498956 GCF_963971535.1 Notolepis coatsorum | reverse complement strand
CGACGCCGCTTGCCTATAAAAGCACGACAGGTCATGTGAGATATCTGCATCATTAATATTTAGGTCATGGATTATTGCAGTTTTGTGTTCACATACAGTACATTAATGTGTCACATATCCTTTTTATGTGTCTGTGTATATGTGTGTGTGTGTGTGTGTCTGTGTGTGTGTGTGTGTGTGTGCGTGCGTGTGTGTGTGCGTGCATGCGTGTGTGTGTATGTGTGCGTGTGTGTGTGTGTGTGTGTGTACATGCATACAGGAATCCATGCAGATCCATCAGTGCGGTACGGCCTCATTGGGGATCTACTGATATTGTTTGTCGCCAGTAGCATTCATCTGTAATTGCTAAAACACACACACACACACACACACACACACACACACACACACACACACACACACACACACACACACACACACACACACACACACACACACACACACACACAGCTGTGCAGTACAAAGGGGGCTCCTTACATCTGTAGCAAGGTGTCTGGCTGGTGTAGCCATTTGTCATCCATGGCATTGGAATGCAAGAGGGCATCTCTGAGGAGCAGAGTCTCCCGGCTCCTTCCCGCGCGCCAGCCGCCCTCCGGCCACCCCCACGCCACAGTGATGCACTACAGTGAAGCCTGTAGTATTTCCGTGGTTCATTCGTATAATAGAGATTTACCAATATGAAATATATTGGTCATTATTAATTGTCGTCATAATATTTCTCTTGTGGGATATTAGAAATGTACTGTGAATCATCATAGTATTCCCGGGCTTTTACCATAGATATGCTGTGTTTCTATAGCGATTCACCATAGTATTACTATATTGGTACGTACCTCCACAGGAATGCTATAGTTTTACTTTAGGTCCTTTTCGCACGGGCATTGGGCACTGCACTGGTCCGATTCTCCCCCCATCCAGTCTGCATCTGGTAGAACACCCCTGTTCAACATCTGCTGCTACCTCCATTCACCTCCACTGTGTGTGTGTGTGTGTGTGTGTGTGTGTGTGTGTGTGTGTGTGTGTGTGTGTCCACAGTGTTGCCATCGTCCACTGTGTTTAACAGGCTGTAGTATATCTGCCGCCCAGCGGCAACAGCTGATAGGATGGTCCACTCTGCTGTTTGGAGGGTCCACTAGGAGCTGGTGGTGGTTGACCTAGCGTGTAACACCGCTGTGATGCGTCCAGCTCAGTGTGCTGCTGCTCAGTGCAGCCAGCGCCATGTGACTGGACGGGAGCCTGAGTGTGTGTGTGAGTGGGTGTGTTGAGCGAGGGGGAGAGTAAGCTTGAACGTGAGAGTTTGACTGGAGAGAGAGAGCGTTCCACACACACAGTGTTTTTTGGGCCCACGGACACAATTTGAAAGGCAGGTTTTTATTATTATTGTGTTTTATTATTGTGTGTTGCTTGACTGTGTTTCACGTGTGTCTCCGTCTTTCACAACACACACACACACACACACACACACACACACACACACACACACACACACACACACACACACACACACACACACACACACACACACACACAGCTGTGAAAACAGCTGGTGGCGGAAGTGAGAAACGGTGTTGCTCCATGAAAACACTGGCAGTGAGTGAGCGGCTGCCCGGGAGACCAGAGAGTTGGCCTATAGTGCGAGCGTGTGGTCCACCGCTATACAGGGCGCGTGGTCGACAGCTACAGGGGGCGCGTGGGAGGAACGCGCGAAGGGGTCAGCCGCGGCATCTCGCTTATGTGGAACCTTATTATCTCACCCTGCACCACCATCGTATTCATGGCTCCGAGCTCTTTCTCAAACAGGCTGCCAGAGATGGAGAGAATGAAGTCACCTTGCTTTGATTTGGCTTTGAGTATCTGCTGTTTTATATAACGGGGGGGAATTCTCAGATACGGATGCCGCGTTATCGTCGCCCCCCGCTATCAGCCTATATATCCACTACCGGATTCGGTGTCATCGTCTCTCCATGATGCGCTACCGGGTCTTACTGAGCACGCTTCTGCCCAAGCCGTTGTTTGCCATCCTCTACTACAGTATACGATTGTATTGTTATTTAGGCGTGAAGATACCGCATCACAGTTTGAAAATCATAACCATCGGCACTGCACTGCCCGGAGAGAGTGGCTGTTTACGGCGCCTCAGCAAGCGAGTTGCAGGTGGATGCCTAGCGCAGCTGTCTGTCAAAAGGAGTGCGAGGAAAGTTCCCGTCCGGGGGGGCAGCTTGTGTGTCCCTTCCCCCGTTTAAAACATTTATATATATATATAAATAAAACGGCTGCTGCAGTTAATAATGGAATCACCTTGTGGTGTGGTTAGCCTAATGAGGGCCGGATTCATCCTCTCCCTGACAGTACGCTGAGCGGAATGTGCTGCTCTCCAGCCTGTTGCCATGGAGATGAGAGGAGCTGTAGCCATTTCTTTCCCCTCTTGCTTTTTTTTCTTTCTTCTTCTTTCTCTACCCGCTGTACATTCCTCCAAACTGTAGTGCTTCATAGGATCTGGGACAGAATAATATACATTCGGCACAATGTGTGTGTATGTATGTATGTGTGGGGGGGGCGACAGTGGCTCGGGAGGTAGAGCAGTCGTCTGGCAATCCTGAGGTTCCCGGTTCGATTCCCGCTCCTCCCGGGCAGCGTGTCAATGTGTCCTTGAGCAAGACACTTAACCCCTAATTGCTCCCGATGAGCAGGTTGGCACCTTGCATGGTTGCCTCCGCCGTCGGTGTGTGAATGTGCTTGTGAATGTGTGAGTGAATGGGTAAAATGTGAGTAACAAATTGTAAAGCGCTTTGGATAAAAGCGCTATATAAAAAAGCAGCCATTTACCATGTGTGTGTGTGTGTGTGTACATTTGTGTTCCATTGAGGGGGTGGATTTATGTAGCATTGTGGTGGCACTGTAGTAGTGGTACAGTACATGCTGATGTGAAAGCTACTGTAGTTTGTGGGTGTGTGTCTGCAGAGATTAAACCTCATGGCTTGTTCATGGGACTCAGTGAAAGCCCATACTGTATTGCATACTACCAAGAAAATGGCACGCAGGGGAGATACACAGAAACAATCTCAATACTGCACAATGCAACATCAAGTATGTTGTGTTCTGAAATGTGTCTATTTAAGATGCACTTAAGTGAGATTTTTACTCATTTGTAAATAGGCCTGACGATAATGAGAGAAATTTACGTCACGGTAATAATCTGGAATTGTATTTCCGATATCGATATACAGTATAGCCTATATAGTATCACAACATCTGGTCACAAGACAAACAATCCAATTAGGTGTTCATCACATTGAAATGCATCCCAATGTAAAAAGTGTGATATGGAACGAAAACCAAGATACATTTTCAAATTTTCTGAGAAATCTTCCACAAAGTCAATGTGCGGATAATGAATATGATCCCAATACGATAAACGATAATGTTGAATTATCGCCCAACCTCTTTTTGTAAATGAGGATTGTTTCGACACACAGTCACATGGAAGTATAGTGGTTGAGTCTATGCTGTCCGCATCCGTGGCTTTGTGGAGTGAGGACTGTATAAACTGCACGCTTGTTCCATGGAGTTTCATGTGATTTGAGTCTAAATAATCCTTGAAAATCGGAAAAAAGGAAAATATGATGGAACCACGTTAAACTAACTAACTTCAGCAGATGGTCGACAGTATGAGCTTTCTCAGATGCATCTAGTGTAAGCATGTAAGGATGTGCATGTGTGCGTGCGACCCGTGCGTGTGTAAACAAAAGCGGGATGTATTGTGCTCTACCCTAGCAGTAGTTGGCTGGGGTTCTATCCTCTGATAAGATGGAATTCACCGGCAGTATATTGACTTTATCTAATTCGGTGCCGATAGGAGCGCTGCTTGGTTTACATAAAGGCCTACAAAAGAAAGCCAAAGTAAAGTTGACTGCACTCTTGGGATTGGATTGTAGATTATTACGGTGCAGTGAATCAATAGACATTAGGATGCATGGGAATTCTTAGCAGCGAGGGTATGTCATTTTGGATTATATTTTGACGGTGATTAATTAGGTCTACATTCACAGGGCCTACACAACATGTATCAAACTTCTCACAGCACATTGACTACTGATCTAGGATCTGTGAACTGGTAAAAATTAAATAAACTGGTCCATCAGCAGCACTCTGAGAAGTAACATTATGTATGGTATTGTCACTTAATTTCTATTTTATTTGTTGCATGCCATGATGGTGGTTGTTGTTGTTATTATCATCTCATGTAGAGCTGCCGCGATAACCGCATTACCGCGGTATCGCTGTTGCATCACGCTCACCGCAGAGTTAGGCTGAATACCGCGTCACCGCTGTTTTTTATCATAATAATAAAGTTGGCTTGCGGCTTGCGGCTCTGCAGATATATCCTACTCGGTTCCAAGCGACCCTATTGGGTAGAAGTGGTACCAGAAAAGTCATGTGAAACATTGCAGACCACTGACTGGTCAGAAGAGAGACGCGTCACACTTTGTAGCCTCGCTCTGAACAGTTACAGAACGCCGGCGCCGCCATCTTTACTGCCTCGCTAAGGATGCATTTCATTCAGGATTTGTTTGCGTCTTTGCGACAGAACCAAGTGCAATAAACAAAAAAGAATGGATTCACTGTGTATTCTGCCTTATTTATTGATGAAACAAAACCGACATCAACCCAATTTACCACCGAGCGGAGAGTTTAGTGTCACAACAAGATTGCTGATGTGTTAAGTTTGTTGTTGTTATTAGCCTAATATACTACCGTCAGCCGATATACACGAGAGGTAACGTTAAACCCGGGTTTGCTTGGTAGAATACACAATGAGAGGTAACGTTAGCTTTGGCAGAATAGACGCAACGAGAGTCTGGTTAATGTTGTTATTGATTGATTGATTGATTGATTGAAACTGTGTTAAACTCTGGCTTGCTGCAAGCCCTCGGACATCTATGCCCACGGAGCTTTCAGACAGTGTACACAAGCGAGCGGCCCCGCCTGAGACAAACGGAGTAGTACCTGGCTGCAGTGGAAAAGGAACGAAGTACCAGGTGCCTAAAGCGGGTCGAGTCGAGTAGGTACTATGCAGTGGAAAAGCGCCATTAGACTAGAGGCAGGCTATAAGAGTAGACAAAAAAAAAAAATGCATTAAATTTTTTATTTTTTTTGTGCGCACTGTGCGGTAATAACCGCGGCGGTAGGAAATATTTCGCAAATTCGTGCGGTAAGGAAAATATCAATACCGCGGCAGCTCTAATCTCATGATCATATGACTTATTGTAAGTCTCCCAGCATTGTCTGGCACGTCGTTTTAGATCAGGATATTTAATTTTCTATTACGTGACAATATCACACAGGGCTACAGGCCTACAGGGCCCCGGACACCATTATGGTGACAGGGACGAGGGACAAGTTTGAGTCTTGACCAAACAAAATGGCCACCGGGGGACTGGTAGTAGAGAGCGAGGAGAGGAGCTGTGAAAAGGTCCTCTCTGTCTTGCCAGAATGATGCAATGCAGACCTTCACAGAGCCAGAGAGTTGTTAGTGTCAGTATGTACTGTATTCCAGGGTAAACTCTGCAGCCGTTTTAACGGGGCTCATGTCCGCCACCACTGTCAATATTTTAAGCCAGATCCTCTTTTTTATTGGAGTTTTTGAAGGATTAATCATTCCATCTAAGTACTCTGGTCAATGGGGGCACCCAGGAATTTATTGACTGTATCTTGTGTTTTGTGTTTTGTGTGTGGTGTGTGGTGTGTGGTGTGTGGTGTGTGTGTGTGTGTGTGTGTGTGTGTGAGAGTGAGAGAGAGAGAGAGTGAGAGAGAGAGAGTGAGAGAGAGAGAGTGAGTGAGAGAGAGAGAGAGAGAGAGAGAGAGAGAGAGAGAGAGAGAGAGAAGAGAGAGAGAGAGAGAGAGAGAGAGAGAGAGAGAGAGAGAGAGAGAGAGAGAGAGGAGAGAGAGAGAGAGAGAGAGAGATGAATGGGACAGGGTTCAGGTTGCGTGTAACAATCTTAAACTCACTGGATTCAATCATAGATTTCACATTTCAAATTCATATTATTTCTTAAAAAGAGATTAGAAACAATGGTATCGACTTATGTAGCTTTAATCGGTTTCTCACCAAGCATGAAATTGATTTGTGTTTGTGTGTGTATGTATGTGTTTGAGTGTATGTGTTGTGTGTGTGTGTTTGTGTATATGTGTCTGTGTGAGTATACAGTGTGTGTGTGTGTGTGTGTGTGTGTGTGTGTGTGTGTGTGTGTGTGTGTGTGTGTGTGTGTGTGTGTGTTTTCTAGCATCATGTTAAGTGAACATCTCCTCTCTCCAGATAATGGGATTGCATGTGTGCAGTGCAGAGCTACCCTGTGAAGAAGCTAGGGGTGACTGTCATCTCACTCTGAGGAGTGATTATAGGATTGAGGCTGGGGAAAACGTTAGGTTATGACTATAACCAAGTTCTGTTAGTATAGCGAAGCTCGGCATCGCTCTCTGCACTATCTCGCATACGTGCACGCGCACTGAATAAAGACCACAATGTACCTTTAATCCCAATATTCGTCTGACCACACCCCTATCAGCTTACCCATATAAGCAGGGGTGGGGCCACCCACTCTCCTCCTTCCCAAGCTTTCGCCACAAGGCGAGGTCAAAGGCTGCAGCGGCGTCGGATGCCGAGCTTCGCTATACTAACAGAACTTGGTTATAGTCATAACCTAACGTTCTGTATCGTATCGCTCTCGCTCGGCATCGCTCTCTGCACAAGGGAGGCCGAGCGAGAGCCAACGGCCGACAAATACACCCCGCTGACAGCCCCCCACAAACCATCAGAACAGGGAGGGCCGAGCCCCCCCGACCCACCCTAATGGCGGGCACCCCCCCAATTAGGGGCTTCACGGGAGGGCGACGGACCCGACCGTGCGAAGAGGCACTCAAGCAACTCAACGCACAGGGTGAGCAGACCGTGGCTTGACCCCACGACTACACACACGCACAACCCGCATGCCACCCGGGAACGAACGGAGGAACAACCTCGTTACTGCCCCCAGAATCACGGGGTCAAGGGCAAACCCAACCCCGTGGCAAGGCCGTAGCAGCGGAGCACGAAGGAAGACCCAGACCCACCAAAAGGACTGGACTCCCTAGAATGGGGGCCCGGAGAAGTCCATGATGCCAGCATCAAGACCCCACCAGGTGGGCACGTAGTGCCCCGCCCCCCACATCGCCAGCGTATTCGGACAAAGGCCCCTCAGTTACTGCACCTGGTATTCCCAGGCGGAATCCCATCCAAGTACTAACCAGGCCAGAACCTGCTTAGCTTCCGAGATCGGACGAGATCGGGCGTGTTCAGGTTGGTATGGCCGTAAGCCGAGCGGGCCCTGTCCCCCCAATAGTACACCGCCTGGCACACTGACCCTGCAGAACAGGCAGTCAGCATGGCCGTAAGCACACAAAAAAGGTTAACCAACGGAAGCAGGCAGCGCACCGGGGAAAAAAACCAGGCAACAGGCTGTTAACCCTAGCCTGGAGACTGCGGACGAGACAGGCGCCAGAGGGGACAGCTGAACACAGCCGCCCCGGCGGAAGGAGCGTAAGCTGGCGGTGTTGCATGACCAAGCCTCCATTTAAAAACCCCCACCCAGAGGGGTCGAGGCAGAGAAGGCTGACACGATTGGCAGACGTCATGAACGTGCAGGGGCACCCTCAAACGGTGAACCCGGGAGTTGACACTGCTCCAACACACCAGGGAATCAACCACCTCGGTGTTACCCAATGCGGTGGTTGTTCCTATAACCCCTCAAGAAAAAACTCCAAAACACACCTGCGGGTATACACCGGCTATACCGCAGTACAAGTGTTTCAGTTTCCAAAAAGGGTTAACCCAGGCCTACGGGTCGCAAACATCACTTCGGACCGGGCCTGGCGGTACGGGAAGCACAGGGTCACCAGAGGAGGTCAAAAAACCACCCCCACAGGCCCCTCTTCGCCATGCGTGAGAGAGGAGCGAAAAATAATGGAGAACCAGCCCCTAAGCACACCGTACCTGGTATTCCCCGGCGGTCTCCCAACCAAGTACTAACCAGGACCAACCTGTGTAGCGGCCGCCGAGATCCGACGAGATCGAGCGCGTACAGAATGGCATGGCTGTAAGCCATGACGACAGTGCTGAGTAAAAACATACCCAACCAGGGTCTCCATAGCGCTTAACCCTGTGACACCCAGACCGACCTGGCATTTTTCCCCCTGAAAAAAGCCCAAGTCCCTCAGGGTACCAGAACAGCAGATCTGCATCCCCGGCGGACAACGGGTTCAACTGACCTGGACCAGCGTGACCAGAACCAGTCCCGTGCCCTAACCACGCCGACATGCCTACTCCAGGAGAAGGGCAGATATGCGTGTTGATCTTAACATGAAAAGAAGGCGCCACCCAGACGTTCGGACGAACCGCGCCTGGTGGCCCACCCCAAGGGCGTGAGACCCCACCACATATGTTCAGATCCATCCCGTCATCATCCCCCAGACATGAACGAGAATCCGTCGACAACCCACCCAGGTCATGGGATGTGGTCGTCGGAAGAGGAAAAACCCCCATCTCAGTTGCTTTATAAAAACGCTGTTTCAACCACAAGCAACCAAGGCGTGCCAGTCAATCGCCTGTTTACAGCGAGCTAGCACTATACGTGCGTCGGGACACACCCCCATCAATGAACAGGCTATTTAGACCTGTCATTGAATCCCCAAGGCGCCCAGGGGAACGACAAGAGGGGTGTGACACTCCCTAACTCCAACACTTCTGGAATAGAAAGAAGGAAGCATCAACAGTATGTATCCCAGTCTACACAGCCGGGGTAAAAAATGTTCACATTTTTACATCCCACCACCCTCCCATAGGAAAGAGACGGGGATCCCCAGAGAGACTTCCCACGCGAGCTGTACAGATTGAAAAGAATATATTGCACCTTGAGCCATGTAAAAAACTGGTTTTAGGGCCTCCGGGGAAGAGGCACTGAACCCATACACACTCAATAAACGAATTGAATCGAATATACATACAATAGAAAAGGACCCTTCTAGAGGGTCCACTCACTTTGACAATCTGAGGAGGAAGGCTCTGTACTCTGATGGAGGCTTCCTCACATGGAAGAAGGAGTCCGAACTCACAGAAGGCCTGAATAGGCGCTTGGTGAGGAGGAGCCCTGACCACCCCCCCTGAAAACAGATCCATCACATGGACCTGAACAGCACACGGAAGTCCTACCAACAGAGACGCGCACGGTGACGTACTCTATGGCGGGGGAATTCCTGCGGTGCACACGCCCAATATACCAGGCCGTGGGACCAGGAACTCCCTCCCCCCCCCCCCCCCCCCCCCCCGTAACGTGCCGAACCGCCACGTGACGGGAACCTTGAAGGACAGGGGGTGTACCCCTGACCGACAGAACAATGGGGAGAGGAAAGGTTACCAGTTCACCCCTTTACGACCCCACACCCATGATACGATGTAACGACAAAAAGAGAATATGACAGTCATAGTCAGCTCTATGAAGCGTTTCACAGCTCCACACAGCGCATGAGCTAACCTGCTATCTGATTTTTACTAAGGAAAAACACAGAATAGAGAGGGCTCTAAGAACCCTGGTCCAACATACACATGTGCTTCTGTGGCCAGTACAACCCAGTTGTAGGTCACATGACACACACAACCCATCATCACCTACAAAAAATGGCAAAAACACTCAACAGAGGAACGCCGTTTTTTTCACAATGAGAGAATACATCATTCTTGATTAGTATCGACCACAGGCCTTGCTAAGCACACATGACAGCAACCAAACCAATTTCCCTTTAGGAAATAAGTTTCTCCAGCAGATTTAGCACAACCTCAGCAATCAAGCTAAGAGTTACATCGTATCCCTACCACACAAAAGACACAATTAATGCACAACATGTCTGACAGGAGGATGAAAAAGTCCCCAGGGAACCGGGGGGGAAACACAATCCTCCTATTTTACCCTCAATACGGCCAGTTAAAACAGGAAAACCTGTTAATGTGTGAACACACTGTTCATTGTCATTACAGTCTGAGAAAGAACATTCTTTTACTCACTTGTCACCAAGCATAGCTTCATAGGTTAGTTACCTTAGTTGTGAGTACACGGCCGTGTTTCTCACACAACAACCAGATCATTACATCCCGTTTGCACGGAGAAGCTAACTGCCAGTGACAAAAACAGCTCACACATAACCCGCAACGTATCCTAAATGCATTGTAGCAACACACGTTTTGGGAAAAACACCGTTATTCACAATACATTTAGCAAAGTAAAACCAGAAGACGTGTTATGAGGTCTGGTCAACCCCGTTCCTACCCGGAACGCAGATCAGCGAAGTGCAGTCACAGACACCGTAGGAAACACAGCCGCTCCTGTGTTGTCCGAACTGGGCAGCGTCACCGCCCCAACCCGCACTACAGTCCCCTGTTGATGCAACCTTGCCGTCCTGGCTCAGGGCAGGGTCGACGAAAACATCCCCTGTCAAGGATGACGTCGTGGTCAAGAGTGTAAAACATGTTAAAATCAAAGCACGTTCAACAGAAAAACATCAAGCTAACGGCCGCTCCAACCGTTCGGGTGCTACTGCTTCTGCTCGCGAGACGCCGATCTAACGACGCACGCGATCAGAAGCGAGCTCACGGCGGCGCGCGAGAAGCTAAGCTACCCCGCGCCAGGCCATGGCCATAGCAGCAAGCTAACGTTACCTAGCGACCACGACATGCTAGCCCCGCAGCTAACAGCTGACTGGCTAATAGTAGGCCCTAAGCAGGCCATGCAGCGATCCAGCAGGCTAACGCAGCAGTTAACAGCTGACTGGCTAACCGTAAGCTATGAACATGTAAACAATGACATAACACTCACCCAGACAGGCCGCCGTTCTGAACCTCTCCTCACTTTTTAAGAGAAAAGAGAAAACAAGATGTCAACACCGCTTCACAACGGTGACTTTACCACATCCGACGGAATCAGCACAGTACCAACTGGCCTGTGTAGCTGACTTTGAACATGAATCTGCCGCTATCGCACATTACATGCACATATCCCCTCGTGAAGGAATACTCTCATTTGGATATGAAAGATGGGGCCTTAACACGGTGACAGAGAGAATCCACTCGTCCAGAACACACAGGGATCACCAGTGTCAATGGTCGCGGCCCACTAGTTAAAACTATAATGGTCTCCAGACCAAGGCCTTCTGTCGCCTAGGTGGCTGAACAAAGGACCCTAGCCTGGGGCCGGTTTCCATAAACTTTGTCAAGTAGCCCCCATAGCACTAACAGACAAGTGGAGCCCGCCAGCAAACACTACTCACCCAACCTGGAACGCACCGCTTCTCACAACAGCGGCATGTCCGACAGTTCAGCTGTGGCCTGACAGGTTTCACCCCAACAAACACAGCAAGGAACTGCAGTTGAGAAGCATGCAGCGGCGTGCTCCCAATACGAAAACCGGTGGAGGGTTTTTAGAATGATCATCATCTTCCAGACACTCCAGTACGAAGACAATATCGCCGTATTTTCTCGAAAATAGTGAGAGAGAAAATAAAGATATGATGTCAACGTATCCTTGTTTCCCAAAGCTGCTCCTAAACCTTTCTTCCATCATGGTGTCAAGTGTGGGGATCTACCGAGGCACTTCTTCCTTGTGGTGAAAGCGAGAAGGAGGAGAGTGGGTGGCCCCACCCCTGCTTATATGGGTAAGCTGATAGGGGTGTGGTCAGACGAATATTGGGATTAAAGGTACATTGTGGTCTTTATTCAGTGCGCGTGCACGTATGCGAGGAGCGATGCCGAGCGAGAGCGATACGATACAGAACTGTGTGTGAGCATGTGTGTGTGTGTATAATATGTGTGTGTGTGTGTGTATGCATGTTTGTGTGCATATGCACATGTGTGTGTGTGTATATATATATATATATATATATATAACTTTACTTTATTTGTTTATTTGGATGGGACAATGCAAAATTAATGAACACAGTAAACATGAAGCAGATACAGTCACCTGGAACATGGTAAGAGTGTAAAATTGCCGGATTTAGCACGAGGCAAATTTCCATCCGTTGTCCCCAAACATAAAGACAGGACATACAGTGTAACTGAGCGGTACAATTCCCTGACTGTATTGTTAGATATGATATTTAATACCACTACCTCATGTACTTTAACTTCTGGCCACCCAGTACAAGATATAAGTATGATGAACACTTTCCCACCTGATGAAACGAATCCACACAAATGTACCAAATCGAAGGTTTAATACAGCAAAAGGTGTATACAACGATCACTTAATTACATTTATGATTTGAAATATGGAATATGCACTTTTATGGCAAATGAGTATTCGTAGGTAAATCAACATTGAATGTCCAATCTCTGGTTACGCAGGGAGTAAGTATACAACCTGGAATATTTAGGAAAATGATAGCGATGGTACTTAAATGATTATAGCTGGATACACTAAAGGGGGGGGGGGGTCCCGCTGGTTGTAAGACAGTAGGAGGGGGGGGTTAGAGAAGCCGCTGGCGGTATCCCATCTGGCCGACGGTGTCTTGGGAGAATCCAAAGTCTTGGACACGGTGCCCACAGAACCTCGGACCGCAGACGAATACAGCTGGACCCTCTGTGGACGGTAGCTGCCGGTCCACAACGGAGAGACGTGAGGCGACCTCACTGGTGTCGAGCGCCGTCTCACCTGGAGTCCTCTCCGGGGGGTAGTTCCAACACTCCGCAGTGTTGGCCTTTATCCATGGAATAATCAAAGCACACAAAGCATAATCCAAGCCGTGGAAGGCTCGCCGTCGTCCGGGTAGAGTAATCCAATATACAGGTCCAGTCGCTCTTGGCCCGGAGCTCCTCGGATGCAATCACCACTAGGGGTCTGACCAGCCTGGTTAAGCGTCCAGATAACGTCAGGAACGATGGGGGTACTGATAACTTTAGAACTCTAACCGAACGATGCACCATACATAAATAGACTATTATTAGCTTAATAGAATACGTCCAACTCGACGGTATAGTGCCAAACTATGACTATTCAACTATTAATCTACACGATATCTCAATGCCTATTCTGGGGCCAAGTAGGCCTTACTACACCGCACGTGCGTCGTGGGGAGGCTTTGCGTCTGTCACTCTGTTGGAGGGTAAAGAACTGGACTAAAAGAAAGTTCTACTTTACTTGCGCCATATATATATGCGCTATGAACAAATAGTACCATTCGTATTTCGCCCGACATATTCCTGCGCGGAACCGGGGCTTGCCACGACATGTTAGGCGGCACGATTGAACTTGGACCTAGGGGTATGGCAACCTGGCGCCAGGTTCTCGTCCAATGGTAGAATGAAACTATTATGGGCTGTTTAGTAGACTAAAGGGATATTCAATGCATATTGTACAAGGAATATACAGGGGATATCAAACGATATACAAATACAATTAAATATATATATATAAATAAATATACATATTCGGTTTAATCTGATCCTTCACAACAGCCGCCCCCTAATTAGTCCCACCTAATTAGCTAAGCAGAGACAGATTAACCGCACTGTCTACCACTCAAGGTCCGCTGTAAGGGTCAGTCAACTCACAAAGTCATAGGGTCATGGTCATCATCGATAGTATCTGGGAGTCGGGGCAGTTCTATGAGCCTCGCCACGGGACGTGTGTAGGTGCGCCCTTGGACGAGTACTTCAGCTGCTCGGACCTTGCCATCGGCACCGGTGATCACTTTGCTTACGCGGCCAGCCGGCCACATAGCTCTGGGTAGTGACTGGTCAATAATCATGACGACTGTTCCTTCTGTCAAATTGTCTCTCTCTTTTACACACTTCTGGCGGGTCTGTAGAGACGGTAGGTAGTGAAGTAGGAAGCTGCTCCAAAACTTGTCAGCTAGTACTTGGCTGTACCTCCACATTCTTCGGCCGTTCGCCTCTTCAGGCCTGTACATTGTCTGGGGTAGCGCGGGGTCCAGCCGCCCCATTAGGAGTGTGTTGGGGGTGACTGGGTCGACATCTGCTACATCACTGGAGACGTAACCGAGGGGCTTTGAGTTCAATACTCCCTCGATCTCCGTGAGGACTGTCATTAGGACTTCCTCCGCCACAGTCTGGGCTCCGAGTACGGCGTACAGGGCTGTCTTTATAGAACGTACTTCTCGTTCCCAGGTTCCACCGAAGTGGGGTGCGTTCGGGGGATTAAACTGGAAGTCAATCTGGGCTGGAGCGAGGTGGGTCTTAAGTTCTGGGCCCATAGCTTGGAAGCTCTCTCTCAGCTCTCTTTCTCCGCCTTTGAAGTTGGTCCCGTGATCAGACAACAATGTAGACGGTTTTCCTTTCCGTGATGTGAATCTCCGGAAGGCCATAAGGAATGAGTCTGTGCTCATGGTCGGAAGGAGCTCGATATGTATCGCTCTGGTGGTCATGCATTTGAATACAATACCCCACCGCTTCTCGGTGCCTCTTCCTCTCTTTATATACAACGGGCCAAAGCAGTCCATGCCTGTGGAGTGGAATGGCTTGTCGCCGATTCGGAGGCGACAGGGGGGTAAGTCAGCCATCCGTGGTATGCTGGGCTGCGCGCGCCACTTACGGCAGTCTAGACAGGTTCGCTGGAAGCGCCGTACTGCTTCTCTCCCTTGCAATATCCAATAACGACGTCTGATCTCCGCGAAGACTCTCTCTGCTCCTGCGTGGTGTACATCCTCGTCGTATTTCTTTATGATCAGCTCTGTGACCTTGTGTCGGCTGTTCAAGACGATCGGGTACTTAATGTCATCTGGTAGATCGGGGGCTCTCCGCAGGCGACCACCCACTCTGATGAGATTATGGGCGTCACTCTCTGGTGCCAGGTGAATCAGTCTGCTGTCTGGTGGGACGGGGTTTCCTCCCTGTAGACAGTCTAGCTCATCGGGGAACGAGTCTCTCTGGGCTCGTTGTAGTAGAAGAAGTTCTGCTTCTTCGTAGTCAGCTGCTGACATGTCAGTGGTGGACTGAATCTCTGGGTGGTGCCGCAGGAATGTTCTTTGCTGCGCACTCTCTAGGGTACTGCAGTCATCTATGTTGGGGTCTGTGGAGGCGACAGTGCTCAGTCCACAGAACATAGGTTTCTTGTTCTCAGCCTCCTCGTTACTTGCTTCCCTCGGGGTGGGCGTAGGCCAATCTCCTTCCGGGAGCTTGAGGAATGCTGGTCCGTCACTGTAGATGTTGCGACGGGTTAGGTCATCCAGAGACATTCCCCGGGTGATGACGTCAGCTGGGTTGTGTTTGGTGTCCACATACCGCCAGCTTGCTTCTTCTGTTAATTCTTGAATCTCGGTGACTCTGACTCCCACGAAGACCTTGTATCTGCATGAATCAGACTTGATCCATGTGAGTACTGTCGTGGAATCTGACCACAAGATTGTTCTATGCACCGGAATGGTGAGTTCACGTTGGATTAACGTGGCTAGATGCGCTCCTGCGAGGGCTGCGCAGAGCTCTAGACGTGGGATAGATTGTTGCTTACGTGGGGCTATTCTTGAGCGGGCCAGGATGAAAGCAGTGTGTATCTTTCCTCCCATCTCTTGGGCACGCAAGTAGGCCACCGATCCGTAGGCTACTTCGGAGGCGTCGCTGAAGACGTGTAGCTCAATCTGGCATGTCTCTGGCCTCACTGTGGATGGGAAGTAGCTGCGGCGTATATTGACACCTGGGAGTGAGCGGAGTTCCGTCTCCCACTCTCTCCATGTTGAGGCAAGGTGTGCGGGTATTGGGTCGTCCCAGCCCTGGTCCTTGTCCCATAGTGCTCGTACAATCATCTTTGCCCTGGTGGTGTAAGGTAGAATACATCCCAACGGGTCATATTGTCTGGCGAGTGTTCTGTACACACTCCGTCTGGTGGTCGGTATCGCCGCCGACCTTCCTTGCTCTGGAGCCAAGGGTTTGTGTCTATAGTGGAGCGAGTCTGTTTTGAAGCGCCAGACTAGTCCTAGTGTCATTTCTTGGGCTTCTCCTGGGATTGTCGCCATCCAGGTCTCGCTGCTGGCAGCCTTGTCCGCGGAGGAGAGGCTGCGCAATACGTGCGGGTCGCTGCTGGCCCACTGCCTGAGATCAAAGCCGCCTTTGATTAGGGAGGCGCGTAACTTGATTAGGAGAGCCTCGGCTTCTTCTTGAGTCGAGACGCTTTGTAAACAGTTGTCCACGTAGAAACTGTTCTTCACACTGTGTTGGACCTCTTCATCCGCTGCTGGGTCCTCGGTGACGTGTTTCTGTAGTGCAAAGGTAGCACAGCACGGGCTGCATGTGGTTCCGAAGGGGAGTACTTCCCACTGGTAGATGGATGGGTTCTCATCTCCGATCTTCTCTCTCCATAGGAACCGTAGCAGAGGCTTGTCCTCCTCTACTAGTCTCACCTGCAAGAACATCCCTTTGATATCCCCGCTTATAGCCACCTTGTCCTGGCGGAAGCGCAGTAGCACGCCTAGTAGGGAGGGGCCGAGTGTGGGGCCGGGCAAGAGCTCTTTATTCAGATTTTGGGATCCGATCTGGTAGCTGCAGTTAAACACAATGCGATCCTTGCCGTTGTGATGGACCTTGTGATGCGGCACGTACCATGATTCGGTCGTCTGATCGGCCTCTTTAATGTCAATCTTTGTTACGTGTCCCGCTGTGATTAGCTTCTCAATCTCAGCTCGGTACACACTCTCTTGAGCGGGGTCTTTGGCTAGGCGCCGCTCTGTGTTCAGTAGATAGCGCTCCGTGGCGTCTTTCTTTGCGTGAAAGGTGGGCATTCCCTCTCGCCTCAGGAGTGGAGTCGCGTATCTCATCACTCCGCCGACTGTGACTCTCTTTGTCCCCTGCTCGAGTAGGTTGATGGCGTAAATGTCTTCTTTAGAGCGAATATCTTTCCTTTCGTTCTTAAAGGGCATTGTCTCTAGGGTCCATAGCCTCTCGACATGCTGCAGGAGAGTGGTGTCTTCTTCTGTCGTTCTGGAGTGGAAGCAGCTAGTGGCTGCTGTTCGGTTGAGAGATTTAGCGAGGGGGCCTTGGAGGGTCCACCCTAGGCGGGTCTCGACTGCTGCAGGACAGCCTCGGGGGCCTGTATGGACCCGGGCAATCGGGACTATGAGTTCTGCATGGTCGGAGCCTATCAACAGGGTCGGGGTAGCGCCGTCTATGAGCGGGATAGGTAATTGGCGCAGGTGCACATATTTATCCATCAACTTGGTGACAGGGTAGGTGTACTGCGATAGTCCTATTTCTTGGCTGGTGAAAGCATTTGTGATCTTGTACCGTCGCTCTGGCTGCCCGTTGGCTGCGATGGTGAAGGAGACATTCTCGCCCTTTATCGTCTTTAAATCTCTTCTTATTGTCCGAATCGTCATTTCGTTCTTGCTCCCCCGCAGTCCCAACTGGGTCGCAGCGGAGGTGAGCAGAAGGGTCTTCTCTGACCCGTCATCAAGGACGGCGTAAGTGTCCATGACTTTATCTTGGTAGCTCAATGTCACACGGACTACCTTTAAGAGCACTTGGGCTCCGCTGCTGCTGGCGGGGTCAATGTACATGACACTTGCCTTGGTGCCGCTCCGTGGTGCAGGTATAGGCCGTCTTCCGTTACTTTCGTGTAGTATATCTAGATGGGCTCCATCGCACCGGCTGCACCTTTTCTTTAGGCGGCATTCGGCTGCCATGTGGGGCCGCGCACATCGATAACAGCGCCGGTTGGACTTTATCCATTGACTCACTTCTTCTGCATTCATCTTTGTGAATGAGTCACATTGTGACAGCCAGTGTTCTTTCTCACAGTAGGGACACGCTATCTTCCACTTCTCTCTTCTCGAGGGGGTGCTGTGACTCTTACTGCTCGGTACTGACTCTGATTGGTGCATGACAGTCACCGATCTTCTTCCATCATTTATTCTCCTGGGTCCCTCTCTGGAGCTTGGCGTGCTCCGCCCGAAGGTGTCCAGTCGTAAGCTGCTGACCTCTCTCGCCAGGAAGTCGGCCAGATCAAGGAGGGATGGCTCGGGGCCGTCGGGATCCCGGTAATCCCTCTGCCGCCTAAAGCGCTCCTGTCTTGCGGGTGGCAGCTTCTCCAAAATCCTCTCGACGTTAGAGTTGGCGTATAGCTCATGCATGCCCTTCTCCCGTTGTGCTCCCAGCATCCCTACCAGGGACTGCACTTTGATTGACAGGTCGTCTAGTGAGCGATTGTCTGTGGCTGGGGGTAGGCGGTCAATATGCCTTATCTCCTGGATTACGTAATCCCATATACGTCCATATCTCTGATCCAGCGCTGCAAGGGCCGCTGTGTATGGAGTCGAAGAGGTAGCATAGGCTAGCGCTATATTGTGCGCTCGCGGTACTTTCAGGTGCTTCAGTAATATTGCATACTTGTGGCGTTCATCAGCGACATCCACCATCATTGTCTCTAAGCACATCCGGAGCTCCGTGTACTGTGCTCGACTCTCATAGGCGAAGTCTGGGAATGACGGTGTGGCATTGTATGACGCCGTGGATGGCTGATACATCGGCGAGCGTTGGGGGAGAGACCTCCTGGGCGAGTCCCCTCTTGCGCCTCGCTGTGGGCTGGTACTGGCAGGGTACCATGGCCCGCTGGTCCAGGTGCTGTTCTTCGGGGCTGGTCGTGCGTCGTGCTCACCCGTGAATAGAGTCGGGGGTCTGTAGCGCAGCACCGCGGGGGTATAGCCTGGACTGTATGGGACCTCCTGGTCCGGTGGAGTACTGTGCTGTCGTCGGGCTTGGTTCTCCTCCTCTCCCTCTTCTTCCTCTATCAGATCCTCCAGATCCTGTAGTCGTTTATTTAGCTTCTCCGCAGTGTATGCCGCTCCTTCCTTGTAGCTGGGTCTCGCTTGGACCGGTTTGGGAAGGGGGTCTGCGGGGGGTCTAGACTCGGTCTGTTGGTCAAGTTCAGGGTCGCTTGCTCGTTGTGGTGACGCTGCCCTTGACTGTTGTCTCGACGAGTTCCTTGAACCCCTGGCGGAGGGAGAGGGAGTTGTCCTTTTGATCAGCTGCTCCATTAGCTGCGCTTGTAGCTTGTCGCGCTCGGCTTGTATCCTGTCGCGCTCGGCTTCGCGCTGGATGAGAGCGAGTTCGCGCTCTGCGTCTCTTTGGGCACCGGCAGCGGCACGCTGGGTGTCTGCTCGGTCTCTTGCCATATTCTCTTCCATCTGAAGGCGTCTCATCTCCAGGCGCTCTTCTTCGCTCCGTTGTTGCGCTTGGAGTTGTTCGCGCTCGCTAAGCGTCTGTGCTTGGAGGCGATCGCGTTCGGTAGAGGCTGTCAGGCTGACGAGGAACGCCTGTTGTAGTATCCTCTCCGCTTCGTTGGGGGAAGGCGGTAGTGGAGGTGAGCCGCTCCTGCGTGAGCCGCTCCTGGGGGTACTCGTTGGGGAGTCCTGGAGCTCTAGTTCCTCGGCGCTCTCCTCCTCTTCTTCCGTGCAGAGTTCTCTCTCTGGAGGGTTGTCTTCCTCCCGGGGCTGGTCGGGGACTACTTCTTGGGTAGTGGCGGGGGGTAAAGGCATGTCAATTCCCTCCTGGTCCCCACCGTGGGCTTGGTCAGTTACATTAGGACCTACTAGGGCCTCTGTGGTCGGGGAAACCTGGTCGTTAAGGTCAGACATAATTTTACTTTCTACTTTTACCGCGTTTACCGTTTGTCGAAGGCTAGGTAGTTGACTGACAGTGTAAGCCTCTAAGTACTGAGGTGTCTGTCGTCTGCGCCGCGGGCGTTCTAGGTTAGGAGGATCGTTTCGTGGAGTGTTCATCATAGGCCATTTCGATATTAATAACACTATATTAATATTACACTAGTTACCATCCGGCTCGAAGGACCAATTGTAACTGAGGGGTACAATTCCCTGACTGTATTGTTAGATATGATATTTAATACCACTACCTCATGTACTTTAACTTCTGGCCACCCAGTACAAGATATAAGTATGATGAACACTTTCCCACCTGATGAAACGAATCCACACAAATATACCAAATCGAAGGTTTAATACAGCAAAAGGTGTATACAACGATCACTTAATTACATTTATGATTTGAAATATGGAATATGCACTTTTATGGCAAATGAGTATTCGTAGGTAAATCAACATTGAATGTCCAATCTCTGGTTACGCAGGGAGTAAGTATACAACCTGGAATATTTAGGAAAACGATAGCGATGGTACTTAAATGATTATAGCTGGATACACTAAAGGGGGGGGGGGGGTCCCGCTGGTTGTAAGACAGTAGGAGGGGGGGGTTAGAGAAGCCGCTGGCGGTATCCCATCTGGCCGACGGTGTCTTGGGAGAATCCAAAGTCTTGGACACGGTGCCCACAGAACCTCGGACCGCAGACGAATACAGCTGGACCCTCTGTGGACGGTAGCTGCCGGTCCACAACGGAGAGACGTGAGGCGACCTCACTGGTGTCGAGCGCCGTCTCACCTGGAGTCCTCTCCGGGGGGTAGTTCCAACACTCCGCAGTGTTGGCCTTTATCCATGGAATAATCAAAGCACACAAAGCATAATCCAAGCCGTGGAAGGCTCGCCGTCGTCCGGGTAGAGTAATCCAATATACAGGTCCAGTCGCTCTTGGCCCGGAGCTCCTCGGATGCAATCACCACTAGGGGTCTGACCAGCCTGGTTAAGCGTCCAGATAACGTCAGGAACGATGGGGGTACTGATAACTTTAGAACTCTAACCGAACGATGCACCATACATAAATAGACTATTATTAGCTTAATAGAATACGTCCAACTCGACGGTATAGTGCCAAACTATGACTATTCAACTATTAATCTACACGATATCTCAATGCCTATTCTGGGGCCAAGTAGGCCTTACTACACCGCACGTGCGTCGTGGGGAGGCTTTGCGTCTGTCACTCTGTTGGAGGGTAAAGAACTGGACTAAAAGAAAGTTCTACTTTACTTGCGCCATATATATATGCGCTATGAACAAATAGTACCATTCGTATTTCGCCCGACATATTCCTGCGCGGAACCGGGGCTTGCCACGACATGTTAGGCGGCACGATTGAACTTGGACCTAGGGGTATGGCAACCTGGCGCCAGGTTCTCGTCCAATGGTAGAATGAAACTATTTTGGGCTGTTTAGTAGACTAAAGGGATATTCAATGCATATTGTACAAGGAATATACAGGGGATATCAAACGATATACAAATACAATTAAATATATATATATAAATAAATATACATATTCGGTTTAATCTGATCCTTCACAACATACAGTATAAAAACAGTAAGACATGTACAAATAAGTAGCAGCAATACACAAAAAAAGACATAGCAGCAATACACAAAAATACTAGTGGCTAGAGATATATCACATGTGGTCACATGACTGGTTGGTCTTCAGCCATTTTTGAGTTTCCCTCTAAAAGTAGCAAGGGTGGGGCTTTCCCTTAGGGAAACGGGGAGACTGTTCCACGTTTGGCTGCCTTTTATTGACGGGACGTTTTGGCCAAACGTGGTCAGTCTACGTTGGACAATGTAGTCACCTCTGGTGTCTGACCTGGTGCCAAGTCCAATGTTTTATATATATATGAATTCCTGTACAGGAGGGGTAGCTAGTACATGTATGCATTTGTAGATAAAACAAGCACTTTTTGAAATGTTCAAATGTTGCAATGGTGGTATGCCAATGGATTTCTAGCATATACCTTGATGGCTCTATGAAAAAGCTGTTCAATGGGTTTCATGACAGTGGCACCTGCAAACGACCAGTTTTTGAAGCAGTATTCAATGTGAGAGAATACCATGCAATGAAGATTTTGCAGCATCAACTGTTAAAAAAGTCTGGATTTGTCTAAAATTAACTCAATTAAAATGAATTGTTTCACTTTTTTTTGTGTTTCTTAAAGGATAGGTTCGAGTCCAAGATGACTCTGAGGTACTTGAAATCCCACCCCTTGTGTTTAGCAGTAGACACGTGTTTTGCAACCAGTATTGGACCTTGTTCAAAGTGTTTGTGAGGTTACATGAGATCAGGTCATTTGTTTTACCATGTACAAAAATTACTGCGTCGTCAGTGTACATCTGTACATTGAAGTCAGGGCATATGTCCGGCAGGTCATTGATGTACAGGGAAAACAATAAGAGCTCAAGGATCGATCCCTGTGGCACATCGACTGGATTGTCAAGATAAGGAGATTTGACGCCATCAACCATGACACACTGTTTTCGGTTTGTTAGGTAAGACTTAAACCATTGTATAGTATCTGCAGATAAATTCAAATGAGACAATTTGCCAAAAGTACTTGATGGTGTCAAATGCCTTTCTAAGTTCCAGGAACACAGCACCTACATATGGGTTTTTGTCCAGCATATACTTAACCTTTTCAATAAAAAACACAGTTAGCCGACTCAGTGGAGTGATGAGCACGGAAGCCAAATTGTAACCCTGCTACCAGATAAAAGAATTACTGTCACCGTGGCCACCTTCCAGGATGATGGCACCTCCATCTGTGTGTGTGTGTGTGTGTATATATATGTGTGTGTGCGCGTGTGTGTATATAAGTATGTGTGTGTGTGTGTGTGTGTGTGTGTGTGTGTGTGTGTGCGTGTGTGTGTATATACAGTAAGTGTGTGTGTGTGTGTGCGACTGTGCGTGCATGCTTCTGGTATGATCTGGGCTTGAACCCCGGCCATTGCCAAGGTGCCTACTGCGTGTTAATGGGTAGACTGTTCAGACGACCACAGGATGCTGCCAGGCGCTACATGTTAATGTGCTAACTTAACACCCAGACAGGCACAGGAGAAAACATGACCAAGACCTGTGGAACACTACCATGGCAGTGCGCACACTAGGGACGAACTGTCAACGGATTATTCCCCCGCGTTGTATACTTTTAGTAGGGGTGGGAACAGTGGCGGCCGGTGCTACATATAGTAGGAAGGAACACGGTGCGAGTCTCGGAGCGTGCGTACTGCTTGTGAGAGTGAGAGTGAGAGAGAGAGTGAGAGAGAGAGAGAGGCATACCTTCAAAAGTAATCTGAAGGTCTAAGCGCTCGTCACCAACGCAAGAGACACCGGTATCGAATCCGGCTGTCAGCGTTGCCTCCGGCTTGGCCGGCTGTCATACTGGCTCAATTGGCAGAGTCAGCGGGAGGGAAGCCGGTGGGGTGGTATTCTGGTAGTTGTAAACAGCGACTCCTACAGGTCGGTCAGGGCGCCTGCACAGCAAAGAAGGGATATGTTGAAGGTAGTGTGACCTCCCACGGGTTACACTTCACCAATGAGAGTCCACGCTGGCAGGTGAAAAGAGGTTGCTGGCTGCTGGCTGTCTCCTATGTGACGGAGGAAGCATCTGATAGACTTCAGGACTCCCTAGACCGACCAGTGGGGGGCACATGCGAGCAACAACCAGGAAGGGGAGGAGGGAATTGGCATAACGACGAAATTGGGATGGGAGAAAATCACAGAAAAACAGGAGAAAAAGTGGATAAAAAAAAATAAAAAATTTTTTTTTGACACGGCAGTCTTAAATGGATAAAGTATAACGTAAGTTTTAGAAATATGTTATCGTACCTTTACTTGAACACCGGTGCGATTTCGACTGAAGCCCGAGCTGTTTTTGTTTTCTCCAAGTATCGCGTAACGAGTAGGGATGGGAATAGAAAACCGGTTCCCGTTGGGAGCCGGTTCCTAATTGTCCGATTCCTGGAATCGCATGCCTCCGTGACTATCGATTCCTCTTATCGCTGCCAGGTTTTTCCTACAGTTGTGCATAACGTTAGCGTTAGCATGCAGCTATAGAGCAGGGCTCGAAATTGCCTGGGTTTTGGTCATATGCTCCTGAAATGCTCCCGCTGTTTGGCTGTTTCTATGTGCAGTGAAAACTACTCCAATGTTTTAGAACCTAGTCATTGATTTAATTCAGGGTAACCTAAGATTAGCCGTGGAGCTAACGCTAGCTAACGCTAGCTAACCAAGCTGATACAGACACACCAATCACGCCACAGAGAGAGATAACAGCTGACTGGGCTCAGGTAGGGTGGGGGCGAGCGGGGAATCCGGGGAGGGAGCGTCTCTGTGTGTGTGTGTGTGTGTGTGTGTGTGCGTGTGCGCACGCTGGTCTTCTGAAAGAACAGATGACAGAGGAGTCAGGAATAACGACCTGTTCAATGCAACTACAGTTCAATAGATTAAATTAGTTTAAGATATTGAACTGTAGTTGCATTCAACAGGTCGTTATTCAATAGATAAAATTAGTTTAATTTCGGGCTTCGGGCTTAAGAGGTTAAGACCACCTGCTATCAGAAAGTCTCATTGAGTGCGGCTAAGTGGCGCAGTGGGCAAGGCGCTCGCCACTAACGCAGGATATGCTGGGTTCGAGCCCAGCTCTCGGAATTGCTTCCGGCTTGGCTGGTCGTTCATACGAATACAATTGGCAGTATTAGGGGGTGGGAAAGCCGGTGGGTGGGGATCGGACATTGTGGACAGCGACTCCTAGTACAGGTCGGTTGGTGTATTTTGGATTTTTTACCCTTTAAATGCCAGTTTGTGTCATGGCATCACAAATTATTGTTAAAAAAAACACACAAAAAGTAAAATATTTTCAGTATATCAAATGCAAAGTACATTTTTCTGGGGGGGATTATTACAGGCTAGGCATGTGTCAATGATTAGCAACAACACAGATTTTGATGGATTTTTTGTAATGTCAGATTTAACACCAACTCTTTTCAGAAAAGTGGGAGTATTTCATTTTGTATCTGACATTACAAAAAAATCTAAAAAAATAAATGGTTATGATCAGGGCTGAAGTTGAATTAAAGATTTATGACTGTTTAGACTGCATTACTCTCTGTCACAGTGATCTCCTGGTTGTTCCCCACTTAGGTTATCTAACTATCGCGCCGCCGCAACCAGAAACACTGGCCTGGCCTGCTTCTAAATTCAGTGGCCTGACTGCAAAAAAAAGATTTCTTGTAAATGTTTTCAAGTACCACCAGCAGTACCACCAAGTACCACTAGTGGTACGCGTACCACAGTTTGAGAACCACTGTATATATACAATGTACAATGCAGAGTAGAAAAGTAACTGAGTTACAGTACAATACAATATACTATATACTATACAGTACAATGCAGAAATGGGATGTTGGGAAATGGGACAATTTAGGTACAATTTACAGTAAGGTGTAATGAGGTATGGGTTGTAGTGCAAATTCTTTGCCAATAAATATAAAGTGTGTTTAGGTGTTCTAAAGTGGGTAAAGTGGGTGCAGCAGTGAGTTGTTTGTTTAAAGTGAGTGTGTGCGTGTGCGTGTCGATGTGTGTGCTGTGAGTGCATTTGATGGTTGTTACGATTGTTCATTGTTCAATCCTTGTTCATTGAGCAATCATTGTTCATTGAGCATCCTGATGGCCTGAGGATAGAAGCTCCTTCTGAGTCTCTCTGTGCTTGTCATGAGACTCCGGTATCGCTTGCCTGACCGCAGCAGTTCAAAGAGGCAGTTGTTTGGGTGGCTGGAGTCTTTGATTATTTTCTTCGCCTTGCCCATGCCCTGCTTGTTTGTGCCGATTGTGCCGGTAAGGCATTTTTATGTTCATTATGTGAAAGGAGTTTGTTTATAGCGGCGGCTCGCAGCCCCCTAGTGGTGAGACAATCATTATTTCAGCTTTAAATGCTTTACATTGTGGGGTAGGTTAGGAGGACTGAGTGACATCATTAATGACGGTCAGCCATACTTAATTCAGTCCCCCATTCTGATTAGGCTATTAGGGCTGTAGATCCTATTATCAAACAATTATTTACGTCACAATTTCTGTCCTGATCCCATTCAGTAATATTATTTTTTAATTATTTGTATGTATTGTTGTTATACTTACCGTAAATAAAAAACGGAGTCAATTGAATTTACTTGACTTACTTTTTAGAGAAATTAAATAACACACAATGCCAGTGAAAAGAACACACTGAAAACCCAGAAAAGTTAACTTTGATTCAAAAACTACTCTGATACTACTGTACTACTCAGTGCCATGTTTGTTCAAGGAAAACACAAAGTTGAATGTTTAAAATGTTATTATATTTAGATAATTTGAACTTAAAAACGAATTTGTTACAATCAGAAAGCGAGGAACTTCGGATGAAATTATAACATGTAGGAGTCGCTGTTTACAAAGACCAGGACCCACCCACCGGCTTTCCCACCCTCTAACACTGCCAATTGTGTTAGTACGACGGCCGGCCAAGCCGGAAGCAACGCAGAGAGCTGGGCTCGATACCAGTATCTCCTGCGTTGGTGGCGAGCGCCTTGCCCACTGCGCCACCCGGCCGCCCTCAGAATATAGTCTTCTGATGATATTGCTTGTTTTAGTCTTGAAAATAAAAACATAATGAGCTCTGCACATTGTAGCTCCCTTATATTCTGTTTATTTTACATCCATGATAAAATGAAACATGACATTTCGAGCGCCCTGCTCTCCTTCAGACTTCAGACTTGTGTTGAGACAGAATAGTGTCTTTGGATTGGCGGGTAGGTGTCATCGTATATGTGTTGATAGTTGTTCTAGACCTATCCCCCAGAGGGTTCTTTCAGACAATTGGCAATGGTCATCAAATTAAACTGAAATTAATTAATATACAGTATATACGTATATATTTGTAATTCATTTTTTATAGTGTAACAGATTACAGAAATTCAAGAAGCCTATTGGAACGTTAGGTTCTGATATGATGTTGATTAATATATCTGCATTATTTTATCCCACTTTACACTTTGCTCTTGCTGCTTGTTTTACACAGATTTTATGTCTTATTTCTAGGGATGTTCGATATTGGCTTTTTTGTTTTTTTTTATAAACTTTTTCTCCCCGTTTTTCAATTTTTTCTCCCATCCCAATTTCGTATTATCCAATTCTCCCCTCCCCTGTCTCGAACGTTGTTAGACCATGCCTCCCACTGGTCGGCTGCAATGTGGACCAAGCCTTGCATCACGTGTCCCCTCCGGTACATGAGGAGGCAGCTGTCGCATCTTTTCACAGCACGAGCGGCGAGGAGTAACGCGTGGGAGGCTCATGCTGCCCCCGTTGCTTCCTGATTCTGCTGTACCGACCTGTAGTAGTCGCTGTCCACAACGTCCGATCCCCACCCACCGGCTTTCCACCCCCTAATACTGCCAATTGTATTAGTATGAACGACCAGCCAAGCCGGAAGCAACGGCGAGAGCTGGGCTCGAACCCAGCATGTCCTGCGTTAGTGGCGAGCGCCTTAGCCGCCGTGATATTGGCTTTTTTACCTATACCGATATACCGATATTGTCCAACTCTTAATTTCTGATACCGATATCAACCGATATCAACCGATACCGATATATGCAGGGTCCCCCCCCCCCCCCAAAAACAGAATAATTTCAGGTAATTAACATTACATATCTCTTGTCATGGAATTAATACAACATTATGCATACTTTTGAGAATAAATAAAATCTGAATTTGTTCTTACTTGGTAAATAAAGGTTAAATAAATGTAATTTTTTTTATTGAAAACCGATACAGATAATTTCCGATATCACATTTTACTGCCAATATCGGTAGGCCGATAATATCGGACATCCCTACTTATTTCTTATGTGTAATAGTCACTAGTTTATTGTGTATAAATAAATATGATAAGTATTTATATTGTGTATAAATACTACTTGTTGCCTACTTTGAACTGCAATCCCCTGTATGAAAGGTGCTATACAAAATAAAGTTCATTATTATTTCAGTTAGTTATGGAGGCAGAGACTACTTTAAATTTCAGTTGTCAATTACAAATGTTTTCATTCAACTTCTCTCTCTCTCTCTCTCTCTCTCTCTCTCTCTCTCTCTCTCTCTCTCTCTCTCTCTCACACACGCGCGCGTGTGCCCCAATCGCTAACAAGTACAAGACGCAAATACCCTCTCCCCCCCCCCCCTTCTCAGAAGCGCTTGACAGGTGTTCAGTGTTCAACCTTACGTCTTGAACGGTCACCCAGCTGCCTGTTTCAAGGTGCACTTCACGTGGAGGAAACCCATCTTACGAGACACTTAAAATCAACTGCTGTGTTTAATAAGCACAAATGACTGCAGCAGCTGATCATTATTCTCTAGCTACCTGTAAATGCAGTTATCGCCACGGCGATTGACCCGCGAGGCTAATCTGATTTAAGGAAACTGTCAAAGCAGTTCAGCTTGATCATGGAACAAGAATGTCAATGGGAAGGTAAATCAGAGAGGCACAGTTTGATCACAGTTCTCACGTAACGTCCTAGTCAGTGATGCAGTGGTCAAATAAAAGGCCATGAAGTACGAACTCCACACCGGATCATACCAACGCAGATAATAAAACATTTGTGAATGATGTTTTTAGGTTTTATTCTCTCGTTTTTCTCTCTACCACTTTCATGTAACGTACACCGATCTGACAACACCACTAACTTTAATCTATACTACAATGGATTTATATCAGTTGGAAAAAGGTGTGTGAACTCTATTTTCACAAATACAAAGACAGGTAAACTGTGTTTAGCTACTGGTTTACTCTCCACTACACCCTTGATCCTATAAGTCACTGGATATATACTCACTGGATTCACAGCAATTCTCTCTGATTCTGTCCCGTCCTGATCTACTACTGATCTACGACTCTGATGGATGTTTGACTCTGAACTCTGTTGCCTATACTACATTTATACCTACCTACTGCTTTCACTGTCTAGTCTACCCATAATACTCTGTATGATAGCATGTACAATTTTTACATCTATATTTTTATATTTACTGCATATATACATATTTGTCTGAACATACCTGCATATAACCCCTCTATATACTTACTTGTACACCTGCATATAACCCCTCTATATACTTACTTGTACACCTGCATATAACCCATAGCTCTGTATGATAGCATCTACAATAATGCTGTATACTGTACCATATATAATTATATCTATCCACATCTGTCCGTACTTACCTGCACATAGTCCTTTACTATATCTATATATCTGTACATATCCTACTCTTACTAGTTACGCTGCTGGCCAGTATGACTACTACCATACTAAGGCTGAGCCCGAATGTTCGAACGTTCGTTCGTTATGTTAACATTCGAATTCTAAATCAAATTCTAATTTTTAATTTTTAATTTTTTTTTCTTTTTTTTTATGTTTCTTTTATGTGTCTATTCATTCTGTTTGAACCAATGTGGTTTTTCTTCACAGTTGCAGATACAGATTAGGCTACACTAATATTATAGTATAAAAAAAAACGTTATATTCATTAAAGAAAGTTGATTTAATAAAAAAGATACTAATTTAATCAGATTAATCACTTTATTCAAATTGAGGTTTTGGTTTGAGGATATAAAAAAAAAAAAAAAAAAAAAATAATATTTAAAACTTTGAATTCCTTTTTATTTTATATTTTTTTATTAAAAACGAAGGTTCGAACGTTCGTTCGTAAAACCCTGACGAAGTTCGAATCCCAAAAACAGGCTTCGGGGACAGCCTTATACCATACTGTCTTTATATCTGTATCACTGTATATTATACTACAACTCTGTACATGTATCCGATTAGCACTACACTGAGTAGTACTAATTTGTATATTCTGTACCCAGTTTAATCACCTGTACATTGTATATTGTATTACACTTTACTGCTACATAAATCGATAGCTAACAATCTCAGGAATTTAGCATGTCTATTTTATCATGCCCTTTCTATGTATATTTTATTACCTGTTTTTTTTATGTCTATTTTATAAGGCTGTCAATCGATTAAAATATTTAATCTGATTAATCGCATGATTTCCCATTAACTCACGATTAATCGCAAATTAATCACATATTTTGTATCTGTTCTAAATCTACCTTAAACAGATATTTTTCAAGTTTTAATACTCTTATCAACATGAGAGTCAACAAATGGTAAATGGTAAATGGTAAATGACAAACAAATGTAAACAAATGCTTGCTTTATGCAGCCATTTAACACAAAAGGATGACCCTCATGCATTGCAAATTTGCATAAAATTCAAAACAGAGTGATGCACAAAATACTGATGTGCATGAAATAATAGGGGAAAGAAAACGTTAGGAACTTGTTAATCACCCACAAGGGCTGAGGACTCACCCCCCGCCCCCCCCCTCTCTCTCTCACACACACACACACACGCACGCACGCACGCACGCACGCACGCACGCACGCACGCACGCACGCACGCATGCACGCACACACACACACACACACACACACACACACACACACACACACACACACACACACACACACACACACACACACACACACACACACTCTCCCAGCTCTCTTTCTCTCTTGCCCCTTCCTCATCTCAAATTTTTTTAAACGTAAATTTTGCGTTTAAAAAAATAGTGGCGTTAAAAGAATTGTGTGTTAACGCATTAACTCAATCAGCACCAGACCCGATGATAGTCGGGTTATCTCGCCATGCGTTGAGCGCCAGGACCTCCGAAAACCAGAGTATACTCGGGTTTTCATCGTTATTTCTTTTATTAGATTTTTTATTCATTTCAGGCACACAGACCTCGGGGTTACCATAGGGATTCACTCTGAGATCGCTAGAGTGCAATACCGGCCGCATCCTGCTAGGTGGCAGTATCGCCCACCCTTCGAAACCTTTTTGTCACACCCGGTGTTACATTTAATTCCCTCTGGGCACAGGTTTTTGGGTCAGGCGAGTATAGCGGTTCACCTGATCACATTGAAACGCGTCCAATGCCCCCGATGCATGTGTTGTGCTGGGTTATGTTGGGGACACGATGGACACCAATACTGGAAATCGCGATCAGACAATTGGAATATTCTTTTTGGGATACCTCCTAGTAAAGGTAAGGACTATATGACATCAATCCTGCTTTGATCAAACCATGATTTCACATCGATCGCAACGATATGTAACATACTCCAAAACGTATGCCGTTGGTGACGATCAAAGCATCAAGAAACGACCCCCCCCCCCTTTCATGCATTCATGATGAAACATAATACCTATTATATACATTTGATTTGGAAATAGTAGCGTGTCCAGGCAAGAAACGCCAACGCTTATAGCAGAATTCCCCTAGCGCCCTATAACTCAGCTTTTCAGGAATTATTCCGGATCACTCCTAACCTATACAATATTCACCACGGTATAACACGTGAACGTATACATGAAAAAAATTCTTATTTTTCACATGTTGAACGATGAATAGTTCATGTCAAATTAGCCATAGTATTGTCTCCATAGCTATAATATAGAATATAGATATAGCCCTGCAAACACCGCCACGCATCCCTATCTCTTAGAGCGGTGGCGCAGTAGGAACAAAGATGGCTACTGAAAGAGTTAATAACGCGTTAACTTTGACAGCCTTACTATTTTATTATTAGTATTATTGCACAATCGAAGCGGGCATGGCCACCCGCATTTCACTGTATGCCCTGGTATGTATGTGACAAATAAAACTCTTGAATCTTGAATCTACATTTGCACTGTCTATCAGGCCTTTTTCCAATGGCCAATAATTATTAATGGTTGACACAGTGTGTATGCTGAGAAGAGTGCAAAGACAGGGAAACAACGCACATATGTTCCATTAAAGTCACCACTCAGCCGTGCCATTCACATAGATCTGTACACTCTGTACCGGAGCAGCACACTGGCAAGCTGGCCCTGGGACTGGGAGTGGGGATGCAGTCAGAAAAACCCTCGACCTGTCCCGTGGGTGGGGTTCACGGATGCCCTGCCAGTAATGGAGCTTCGATTTTCACCACATCACTGTGGGTCGTAGTAATAGTAAGTGATATTACACGGTGAAAGCCACAGGGTGTTGCACTTTTTCAGCCAATTAGCACAGCGCGGCTTTGTGTGTTGCCGGGCGGACGAAGGCCTTGACCTCGAATCTAGCCGTACTGGAGGTGAACGACCCCCACCGTGGCCCTTTGCCTTTTGCCTTGTACCCGTTCATGTCTGTCCCTGTCTGTGTCACCGTTTCACTGGTGGCCATGGAGAGAGACGGCTCCATCTGGGAAAGTACTGAGTACCATGCAAAATGCACGTGCACGTATACTGTGTACACACACACACACGCACACACACACACACACACACACACATATACACACACACACACACACCTATACACACACACACACACACACACACACACACACACATATACACACACACACACACCTATACACACACACACACACACAACACACCTATACACCTATACACACACACACACACACATATATACACACACACACACACACACACACACACACACACACACACACACACACACACACACACACACACACACACACACACACACACAACACACCTATACACCTATACACACACACACACACACATATATACACACACACACACACACACACACACACACACACACACACACACACACACACACACACACACACACACACACTCATGCTGCTAAGGGGAGATAACACGCAGGTTCACTGCCTTAAACTACAGCACTAATGCACAATTAGTCTCACTCACAAGATGTTGACCGCGCATATTAATAGTATTTGATCAAAGACGTCACAAACAACTGGTGATTGTAATCAAATAGCAGGTGATTATCATTAAATGACGACGATGGCCAATGAGCTGTGGCTCTGCGCCATGTCGTATGGCAACAAAACGCCATGAGAACTCTATGAATATTATGCCTCTCTTCTGCTATTTCAGTCAGCATCCTCCCTTTCTCTTGTTGTTTTCTTGTACCGCTATATTGCAACTATTGCATTTTGAGCTTAGCTCCGCCCCTAGTCCACTTTGATTGGTTAGAGAAATACAAGCAATCCAGAACGTTTACTTTTTTTAACCTAGTGCATGATGATAGTGGTTTCTAGTCTACCAATCATTTCTCCTACGCTGGAACGGCACAGTGTGAAGACACGTCTAGCTAAGCTAGACTAATGCACAGTTGGCTATGTAGATGTCTGCTGATGTCACAAGGGGAAGGGTTTGCCCTTATTTGCATACTGTCAAATTTTGTTTCAGGAAACAAATAAGGCAGCAAATGCAGCTATGTTAGCACCTACTAGGCCTGTCACGATAACACATTTTGCTGGGCGATTAATTGTCCCAGAAATTATTGCGATAAGTGATATTATTGCGGTTTTGAGAGAAATAATTTTTTTGAGAAATGTATTTCCCAAAAGTTTTCAATCAACTTTTTTTTTTACTAATATAATGATAATAGCATAATAATGCAAGGAAACCGTTTCAAAGTGCAATAAACCTTTATTTAACATTGGCAGACATTTTAAATATCCTAAATTACTACCTAACCAATCAGATATGAGGTAGCGTCAGAAGCAGAGTAACCTCGTTCCCAGTTTTATCTCCGTGAGAGCAATGATAAAACGAGCAGAGCAATGTGTGTGGACAAGAGGCGGGTTGCTACGTTTACTGTAGGAAGGGGCTTTTAGACCCATGTTTTTATTTTTTGCTTCGAAAAGAGGGACATCCTCTCAATATGCGGGACGTGGGACATTAGGTCAAATGGCTGTGCAGTATACAACCAAAAGCGGGACACCTGGTCACCCTAACTGTGGCTCGCGTTTGTTTACTGTGGCTCGCGGATTATGTGATGGGCAAGCTACTTGGAAAATGTAGTAAGCTACACTACCAGTTACTCTCGATTAAAATATAGCTCAACAATAATCAAATAAACACAAATATATACTATCTCTATTGGAATGGAGACTTTTCAGCACAGGATAAACTAGGGATGGGCAAAAAAAAAAGATCGCACTCTACCCCCTACCGTCGGTCTGGGAGGGCGGAGACTATCACATGCTTCCTCCGACACATGTGTAGCCAGCCTACCGCTTCTTTTCACCTGGCAGCGCGGGCTCTCACTGGGAGAATGTAACGTGTGGAAGGTCACACTACCGCTCCCAGATCCTTCCCTTGCTGTGCAGGCGCCCGACCGAACTGTAGGAGTCGCTGTTTTACAACGACCAGGACCCACCCACGCCGGCTTCCCACCTGCTAACACTGCCAATTGTGTTAGTATGGATGGTCGGCCAAGCCGGAGGCACCACAGCCGATCACGTGATTTTCAGAGGATTGGGATTATTTTTTTTTCAACAAACATGACCATGTTCACGTCTTAAACTCATACTGAGGCCTTAGTTTTGGTTTAAAATTACATATCATCATTCATTTATTTATTGTCACACAGAGCAGAAGAATTTGCCAAAACAAACGCATTTCCTTTGATTTACACCGTCGCACGACAGTGACGTGTGACGAAAATAGCAGACCTACAAGCTCACAACGCGTCGCTCCCGAAACACCGGCAGGTCCACCTGATAACTCGTAACACCTGAGCAGCTAGACAAAATGTCAGAAGTTTGGAAGCATTTTAAAATTGAAACCGAAGCCAGTCCAATAGCCAGTTGCAATGTTTGCAAGGCGGACGTTCCGCGTGCGTTCAACGTTATGTGACTAGAGCGAGCAAAGGAATGGGGGGCCGCTGGTGCTCTGCCAAACAGGTGTGTTGAATGCCTCGCTTGAATGAAGAACGTTCACCTGGATAACGTCAACATTCGCTTTGTGAGGATTTTTCGTCTGTGTTTCAGACCAAAATGGAGCAAATCATTACGTAAGTCGAACACTGAATGTATACTAATGTGCAAACAGATTGAAACTTTGAATATTTCTCGTATGGTGAATGTAATGCGAGCCGCCGCGCTCGACTGGGGCTATTGAGGCAAGTTCAGGCAACAGAGGGGCTTGTCTCGCTTCGCCAGTTTCTGACAAAAATGCGTCAAATTGGTTACTAAATGTGAAAGATCGGATCGGGAAAGATCGGTATCGACAGATACTCAAAATCCCATGATCGGGATCGGATCGGGAGCAAAAAAATGCGATCGAGACATCCCTAAACTGGTAATGGTACATACATACATACTCTATATGTAAATATATTAATATACTGTATGCGTTCATTCATACATACATACAGTACATACATGCATTCCTATATGCATACAGTACAAACATACAGTACTACATCTTCACAGTACATACTGTACATCTAAAGCTGCTTATTCTCAATGTTTCCGTCCTCTCTCTCTCTCTCAAAATGTACCTTACACCGTATGTGTCCTCTGACTGCTATGTGAGACGCCTCCATTGCAGACAAATAAAGTTGAGTGTCAATGCAGCATTACACGCGCCACCCGCCCCTCCATGCTCCATGCTCACGCTAGCACCCTTCTCTCTCTCTCTCTCCTTCCCCTCCCCTCTCCTCGCTCACTAATAGTGTGGCCTAAGATGAATACACTAGGCCTACTCTGTGAGATGAAATAAGCGTGGTAGCTGGCTGTTGCCTAGTTACAGGGGACACGTTGCCACAGTGAAAACACTCTGGGGCGGCAAACGATCACTGTCACCAAGACCCTCAGTATTATTACCCTCAATCAGTGACTGTACACAGGGAAGCCGCCATGTGGAACAGGATCACATGTGCTCCTAAGTTGGAATTTCTTTTTCTGTTTATCGAATCTGGTTGTCATCGACTCTCTGTTCTGAATGTAATATGTTTGGTGTGGGAGAAAAATAAATATCAAGAACTGAAACTATTCTACCCTTCATTCTTGGCAGATCTAGGCTATAGTCAGTAAATTGTGAACCATGACATGAAGGTATATCTTTCTCTTAACTTGCTGTAACTTAGCCTTTAGTTTTTGTCATCCGTTGCTGATGCATTATGATAGGAATATATCAAAGGAGGTTTATTAAAGTAAGGAAGGAGACAACTGTTGCCAATGAATGTTCACCTTAAATCACTGATCATCCACTCTTTCTGTGCTCATCTTCACCTTCATAGCTAAGGTTAGGCATGGTGGTCGGGGCATGGTGGTCGGGGCATGGTGGTCAGGCATGGTGGTCGGGGCATGGTGGTCGGGGCATGGTAGTTGGGGCATGGTGGTCGGGGCATGGTGGTCGGGGCATGATGGTTGGGTGCATGGTGGTCGGGGCATGGTGGTTGGGTGCATGGTGGGCATGGCATGGTGGTTGGGGCATGGTGGTTGGGTGCATGCAGTTTGAGGTGTTGGGCCGTGAGGAGTGACAGTGTGGGAGGGAAGAAAGGCTACAATTCTAGGACGCACACTTCTCTCTCTCCCTTCAGTCACCCTCCCACCTCTGTCAAAATCCCTTTCTCCCTTCTACTCTCTTACGCTTCAAAGCACCCTGCATCAAGGAGCCTAACCCACCATCTTGAACCAAGCACAAGCCATGAATAAAGAAGATGGTGAGGTCCCCCTACCGCCTCCCCAAGCCAAACCCGTACCCGTAATCGCCCCCCCTGTCGCCTCAAAACGGGACAATTAGCTCAATGGCTGGGCCTGGCCCACAGTGGCTGAGTCACCCTCCAGATTGGCTCAGCACGGGGGTGTCCACTGTCCACTGAGAAACACCCCCTCCATCTGGCCTTCACTCTGGCTTACCGGCACGGCCATTGCACACCATTTTCCAGGAGCATGCTCAATTGTCTTTTTATGAAGAGGTCAGGCAAGACGTTTCCGGAACGTTCAAACTGGCTAACAGGATTCTGCTTTTCACTTCCCTCTGAAAATGGGTGCCTGGGTAAGCTCCCCCTCAGGCACAAGGCACACACATTTAGGGGTGTAGGTGAATGCCGTGCAGGAAGGCTCACTGGAGGAGTGTTTCAGGGAATCGGTAGGTCAGTAGCTGCAAAGGATAATTGTGATTATTCTAAATGTAGACTGTATTCTTTTATCGTCCGTAGGGATGGGTACCTTTCACATTTGAACCGATACGGTACCGGTACCTGTGAATCGATACCGGTACCCAACGGTACCTTTTTTCGGTACTTTAGTCTCAAGAAATTTTATTTACCTACCTCAGTCGCGAAAAAAAAATCCAAACTTCAAATAACTAACGTCACGGTGACCAATTGCAGCCACTCTTATTGTCTGGGACCAAATACGGCCACGCCCCACTCCCAGCAAAAAGTGGGAATCTCTAGAATGGGTTTGGGGCGGCGCTGTATACGGAAGTGCCTCTCAAGGTGACGATTAGACAACACTTTCTTGTTGTCAGTAGATGGCAGCATTGGTTTAAAATTAAAGGCTGAAAATGTTGAGAACTACAACACTGCATTTCCCAAGAGCGTTAGCACAGGTCGCAGGTCACTGGGATGGGTCTATATTCTCCGACGTGATCTGAACAGCGTTAAACTATTACTGCAACCTCGGTATAGCGACCGCGAATGGCCAACTAATTATCTTAACAAAAGTGCGCTGGTAGCATTACATATGTTGTCTAAAGGGGGACATATGGTACAATTTAAGATTCTAATGATAATCGGCATATAAAGGACAAGATAAAGCATCGTTAATTTGTAAGAAACCTCAATGAAAACGGCGCAGGGTGCTATTGTTATGAAAATGTGATAGAATCCTATAAAAATGTGGACGCACTTGGCCTACGTTCCGTTACAATTTCGACAGTTTTCGGCTTGCCATTGCTCCGACTGCTTTGTTGTTGAATCAAGTCAAATCCTAGGTAAGCATATATTGTGCTTGTGAACGTTGACATGAAAAGAAAAAAGGTAAAATTTTTTTTTTATCTCACTTGAATCGATACTCGGTAGTACCGACGTGTTTCGGTTCGGTACCTCAAAAGTACCGAATTCGGTACCCATCCCTAATCGTCCGGCATCATACTGATCGATTCAGTGTTTTGGGAACTTCAGTCGGCTGCAACTCTGTACTACTGTATTTAAAAAAAGAAAAATGCACTCTTCTGTGAAAGCATTTAAAAGCCTTTATTGAGATGGCTATTTCACAGTGAAACTCTTACAAATTTAGACAATAGATATTAATAGCATATTAATAAACAGAAGTGCAGCCCTCAGCACACAGTTTCAGTACAAGATATTACTTCTAAGTCCCTTATAAGTGCCCTTATAAACACCCACATACCAAAATTCATGAAAATACATAATATAACATTGTCATCTTTTCTCACACAGTTCTATATATTTTTTGGCCATTGTGCTTCAAAACATTCATGCCCCCCCCCCCCCCCCCCCCCCCCCGGTATATTCAGAGAGCAGAGTTGTTAACTTAAATGAGCATTCGCTCTAGCTAGCGCACCTCGGCTCATCAATTCGTTTTATAAACACAGACTGGGAAATACACAAAGGTAATGCATGTTAACATTGATCTACAGTTGAAGAAACACAAGTAATCTCACCTTAATCACAGACGCACAGAAGCAACAAAAGGAACGGTTGAAGAGCGAAGCTGCCTCTGGCAACGCATGGATCCACGCGGCATCCTGACGTGCTGCACCAGAGTGCCGTTTAGCAGCTGGGGGGCAGCTGTCGTTTCTGTCGTTAATATATTGCAATATGCGTTCGAGGATGATTTAGGGAGATGCAGCTTGTGGCATCGCTTAGGCTGAAGTCGCTACTTCACATTTGTCACACAAAACGTCCCTGGCAGATTGAGTGAGTGAGTGAGTGAGTGAGTGAGTGAGTGAGTGAGTGAGTGAGTGAGTGAGTGAGTGAGTGATCCCATAAGTGATCCCAATTTGCCACGCAGAGCCCGCAGCGGTGGTCCTGCACGCTGTGGGGAAAAACACATCTCACTGCACTGTGAGCATTTCAGTGTTTAGAAGAAGAAAGAAAAGGACATAAATGCACATTCATCAGGATATCCCTTGTCTGTTTGGCAGTTGCCAACACTTTAGTTGCTCCAGCGCTATCCTTACTCACTCGCCCCCACGCACCCCCCCCCCCCCCCCCCTCTCCTCCCCCAGCTCCCCACTAACACAGACATCCACCGGCGAAGAGGAGCTGCTCCCAGCCGGTGGCCCGATGATGAGGCAGGGTCTGAGATTTGTTATGATAGGCCATTATTTACTCGCCATCTGCTGCTCTGGACCCAGTGGTCACTAAGAGACTGACAGTGACCTGGTCGCCCTGGACGGAGCTCAGAGCCCCCGGCTGGCCGGCTGGGTCTGACTCCAGAGCTGTCAGCATCCCTCTGCTTTGGAGGCCTACTGTCTGATGCATCTCGGATAATGTCTCTCTTACTGTAGGTTTGATTTATTTTTTGTCTGGCAAACTGGATATCCTTTAATTTCAACGGGTCGGTTATACAGCAGCGACTGCGAAGACGGAGGGAGCTGTTGGAAAAGCAAAGATATTTTACCTTTTCAGATGAATTCACCAGGGATCTTCTCTACATCTTATAATCCAATGCAAATACCATAACATTAGAACGGGATTTGCAGTTTTGCTGTTATTCAATCTGGAAAATACTGTATGATATTAATACTTATATGGAAAAATATGCCATGCGTTTAGATATAGGTGTCTGATGAGTCATGCAAAGACTCACTGCATGCTGCAGATAAGTATTTAATTCAAAATCAGATGATTAGAATATGTTTTCCTCTTTCCCCCAAAAATAAATAAATAAAGCAATGCTCTAGCGTCCTTAAGAGATGCCTAGATGTCATCTACACAGGAAAGGAACATATTGTCTGGCACGACAAAAACAAACTCTACCCAGAGATTTTTTTGGGTGGGTTTTAAGTAAACCTGAAAGGATCTGTGTTTGATCGCTCTCCCACATTATGGTGATTATGAACACAAAGTGTGCAATGTGTGTGTGCAGTGCATGTGTGTGTGTGTGCGTTTAGATGTGCGTGTGCTGGGTGTGCACATGTGTGTGTGTGTGTGTGTGTGTGTAGATGTATGTGTGCGGGGTGTGCATGTGTGTTTAGTTTACAGTATGTGTGTGTATGGGAGTTTGTGCTGCATACAGTATGTGCCTGTGTGTGTGTGTGTGTGTGCATGCACCCGTGTGAGTATAAAGTAACACATGCCTGTGTGTGTGTGTGTGTGTGTGTGTGCGCGCGCGCGCGCGCGCGCGTGCACCCGTGTGAGTATAAACACATGCCTGTGTGTGTGGGCATGCATATGTTTTGGTTTTATTTACTGCCTAAGGTCACACAGATGCCCCAAGACACGTTTTTATTTGCTGTAGAAGCAGTGACACTCCTGTCTTTCTGTTGGTTCCCTTAACTTTAAGGGCTCTGCTATGAACACACACACACACACACACACACACACACACACACACACACACACACACACACACACACACACACACACACACACACACACACACACACACACACACACACACACACACACACACACACACACACACACACACACACACGCAAATTTGATGATTGTGTTGTTGTTCCGCTGTGCCACACAGTCATGTGTGTACAGGGTTCCGCTGTGCCACACAGTCATGTGTGTACAGGGAGTAGAGGAGGGGACTCAGGACACAGCCCTGGGGGGCCCTTATGTTGAGAGTGATGGATGAGCAGGTGCAGTTGCCTGCTCTCACCACCTGGGGTCTGCTGTCAGAAAGTCCAAGACCCACTGGCAGAGGTCATAGTTCAAGCCCAGGTCCCTGAGCTTGGCTATGAGTTTGGAGGGGACTGGTATTGAATGCTGGGTCTGGCGTCCAAAGTGTTAAAGCTAACTCACAGTTGTTGTTGTTGTTGTTGTTGTTGTTGTTGTTGTTGTTGTTGTTGTTGTTGTTGTTGTTGTTGTTGTTGTTGTTGTTGACTGCCTCATTGAAGTTGTTATATAGTTGTTTATTTGTGCCGGACCTGGGGCTGCCTACAGTAGTTAATGTCTCTAACGGACTGACTGACTGACTGACTCCCTGTTGTGAAACATGTCGCGGCCGGGTCCGGCTCTACTAGGCTTGCCTTCTTGGATTGTAATTGAAGGCAAGGAATTGTCCAATGGATAGGTTGTGCAGCCCATATAATCTTTCTGTGCTAATACATCTGTTTCTATTAATTTATTCCAGTTCTGTTCTTACTCAGTCTCTTGCATCTGACTGTACCAGCCGTGCTCTGTAGCACGAGGGTAAAGCTACACATCTCTGTCTCGCCCACCGACATATCTCTGGCGTTGCCTGGCAACCATTTAGCATTTGAGCAAAGGATACCCACATCTAAAAAAAAAAAAAAAATGACATAGAGAAGGCTAAGTTCCTTGATCTCCCACATTGTGGGTGTTTGCATGCAGAATACATTATACCTCCCTCACCAAGCACCCCAGTCGACGTTGGTATCCATTCCAAAAGCTAACGTCACGGTGACCAAATGCGTCCACATTTTTATAGGATTCTATCACATTTTCATAACAATAGCGAATATAATTTACCCTGCACCGTTTTCATTGAGGTTTCTTACAAATTAACAATGTTTTATTTGTCCTTTATATGCGGATAACATTCAAATCTTAAATTGTACCATTATGTTCCCGTTTAGACAACAAACATAATGCTAATGATGCACTTTTGTTAAGATAAGTAGTTTACCATTCGTGGTCACTGTACTGAGGTCGCATTAATAGTTTACCGCTGTTCAGATCGCGTCAAAGAATAGACGCGTCCTAGTGACCTGTGACCTGTGCTAAAGGTCTTGGGAAATGTATTCATGTTGTAGTTTTCAACATTTTCACCTTTAAATTTTAAACCAATGCTGCCATCTACTGACAACAGAAAGTGTTGTGTATCGTCAACTTGAGAGGCTACCCCCGCACTTCCGTAAACACCGTCGCCCAAACGCGTGTATGCTTTTACCAACGTGTTCGTGTTTCCGGGTTCCCGTTTTGCGCTCTGATTGGCCGCTGACCTACGCTAGTACGCGCCCCCCTCGCTATGAATCGCTATGAGCGTAGCAGGCGCCCCCCCTCGCTATGAGTGTAACAGGACGCTCCGTGTTCATAGCCATTCATCTCTAAAGCTAACCACTATTTGTAAAAGCCACAACCACGTTACCATATTTGTAATAATGTAAATCATTGTGTCGTTGTACATATTGTGCCACAACCACGTTACCATATTTGTAATAATGTAAATCATTGTGTCGTTGTACATTTTGTGTATACAACGTGAGTAGCTAACGTAGCTTAGCTTAAGGCGATAGCCGCCGTTCTCAAAACCTAACAATGCCCGATCTAAAATGGTTCTCTCCTCTTTGTATACCTTTGTCCTCACAAGTATTCTGCCAGGGAACTTATGGACACGACAATAGTAGTAGTTATAAGGTGTTTGAGCAGGACGGACGCTGATGTTGATACGATAGCCCCTTTAGCTGCACTAACGCTGTTGTTAGCTTACATGCTAACGGCAATGGGGTCGACCATAGCATTGCGGCTAGCTACCTAGTACCGCTAGTTGAATGGATAAACGGTATTTAACATTGCAGAATGTTATTACTTATTACTATTGTCGTGTCCATAAGTTCCCTGGCAGAATACTTGTGAGGAGAACGGCGGCTCTCGCGTTAAGCTAAGCTACGTTAGCTACTCACGTTGTATACACAATATGTACAACGACACAATGATTTACATTATTACAAATATGGTAACGTGGTTGTGGCACAATATGTACAACGACACAATGATTTACATTATTACAAATATGGTAACGTGGTTGTGGCTTTTACAAATAGTGGTTAGCTTTAGAGATGAATGGCTATGAACACGGAGCGTCCTGTTACACTCATAGCGAGGGGGGCGCCTGCTACGCTCATAGCGATTCATAGCGAGGGGGGCGCGTACTAGCGTAGGTCAGCGGCCAATCAGAGCGCAAAACGGGAACCCGGAAACACGAACACGTTGGTAAAAGCATACACGCCGCCCAAACACATTCTAGAGATTCCCACTTTTTACTTGGAATGGGGCGTGACCGAATTTGGTCCCAGACAATAAGAGTGACTGAGATTGGTCTACGTTCCGTTACTCCCCTTCCCCTGCTATTCCAAGGAGGCCACAATCCATAAAGTTGTAAAGTGAAGTACTACTTTAAGTTTGTGGGCAATTATCCAGAGAAACTTTTTTTGGTGTGTGGGGGGGGGGGGGGGGGGGGGGAGATCAATAGGCCATAATGCCTGGGGATGGTTTGAATGTGCAGTGTATGCTGAAATGGAATGAGATGGATAACTTCACAAATGAAAGGTCATTAGCCGTCTTGCTTTGTGCTGCTTGAAAGTGCCCGTTAGAATTGCTGTGAATCAACCGGATGGTATTTATTTGTGTTTCTATCTTTGGAGTCAGACGTGGCCAGCAGCACTTAGTAAACATTCCCTCTCTCCACGTGGTCATGGTGCGCCGACTTTGCACTCATGATGTCATAGAGTAACAGTCACTACGCGGGGAATTGCCTTTTGCTTCATTTTTGTTACGTCATACGATAGCCTGTATGCATTGCTGCAGTGAGGGGTCAGTGCTAGTGTGTTCAACCAGTCCCTTCCCTCTCTCCTGCCTTGGCCCAGGGCCCTGGCTTCAACGAGGGGCTGTGTAGGTAATACACACTGGAGCACACAGGATCAGAATCAGAAAGGTCTTTATTGGTGCGGCTGGGTGGCGCAGCGGACATTGCGCTCGTCACCAACGCAAGAGACACCGGGTTCAAATCCGGCTGTCTGCGTTGCCTCCGGCTTGGGCCGGCCGTCATACTGGCTCAATTGGCAGAGTCAGCGGGAGGAAGTCGATGGGTGGTAATCTGGACGTTGTGGACAGCGACTCCTACAGGTCGGTTTGGGGACGCCTGCACAGCAGAGACAGGAAATAGCAAGGGTAGTGTGAGCCTCCCACACATTACACCTCGCCAATGAGAGTCCGCGCTGGCAGGTGAAAAGATGTGACAGGCTGCCTCCTCGTGTACCGGAGGGGACACGTGATGCAAGGCTTCTATCCTTCCTACGACGACCTGTGGGGGGCATATGCGAGCAACGTTCAAGACAGGGGAGGGGAGAATTGGAAACAGCGAAATTGGGATGGGAGAAAAATAGAAAATAAGGAGAAAAAGTGGATACAAAAAAAGAAAGGTCTTTATTGCAGTAGTTTACACATACAAGGAATTTGATTTGGTTGCTCAATTTGGTTGTCGGTTGCGACATTAATGGACAGACAATTAAGGTGGAATAAAATAAAAGGTAGACCAACAAAAACATACAAAACAACACGTACCAAAGCACAGAGGACGACCGTCCGTGGCGCCATCCTGGGTCCATCCCTGATGACATAATTATATCCCCATAGATGGACGTGTCCCTAGAGACGGTCCATAGACTATTATTGTGACCCCGTATATTTCAGAAACCTACACATTTACCCATTTGCAGAGAGATGTTGCTCTGCGTTGAATATGAAACCACTCTAGAACGGCTGTCAAGAGAGATGCCACACCTGCACGAGGCACGACAGCACTCCTTAACCTTGTAACCCACCCCTCCATTCATGAATATTATAGGAGAATAGCAAGCAGAGTAAGGGGACTTGTTATAATAGTCCGAGTAGACCATGCGTCTACTAACCTCATGTCCCCACCTACAGTAGTGTTCCTTAATGTCATCATGTTGGTCATCATAAATAAACTATATATTTTTTTGTTTATAAACAAAAATTATATTTTTTTTGCTTAACACTAGAACAGCATTTTCAATAAATGTGTCCTCGTCACTCGGTCGAGCTCCAGCTCTGTCACTCAATGACTTTTCCTAAAAGTACCTGTTTTATCTGGCACGGTTTCTGAAATTTCAAAAAGACTTCAGGAAAATGTAATTAGAACGTTATTCCTCATAATTATATGGAATATATATGTGGAAAGTCACAGCACTTTGCGAGCGTCTAGCGACTAGCGCAGGGGTGGCCAACCCGTGGCTCGCGAGCCGCATGTGGCTCTTTGCCCGTCAATGTGTGGCTCTTCCATCCAAAAAAATATATATAATAATTATAATTTTTTAATTTATTATACTTTTTTATTTTATTTTTTATTTTTTTACTCAAACCTGTGGTAAACCTCATATTTTTATATTAAGAGGTAATTATATAGTTTACACTGTTTATTTTTCTCATATAAGATGTCGGGTCATCTGACCCGTTCTGGCGGGAATCAGTGACATTTTCTCCATGGTTGTGCTAGTGTTAAACAAAACTGCGGGTCCTGCATTTGTAAACAATAACAGCAGAACTTCAGGTACAGTAGCGTTCTAGCTTCAGACAGTGTTCCAGGGATCCAATTCCCCCCTGAGGACAGTTTGTTTATTCACTGCTCACACCATAAAATGAATTACCATCTTGTGTAATAATTACTATGAATGAAAACACAATATGCGCTCACTCTTGATAAAACAGGCCAACGGATATGTTTCAGTCACCGGTTTCAACACACAGCTCTGTGTAGGTTTGGTTTCAACATCGGCGGGCACATTTTAACCGGGGGGGGGGGGGGGTCTGGTGGTCCTCCCCCAGGAGATTTTTGAGTGTCAAACACTTAAATTCCTGCATTCTGGTGTACTTGTCTTGTATGCACCAATTTGTGCATTTCCTGCATTTTATGGTGGAAATGTCTTTATTTATACAAAACAAATACATTTGATTACATTTTATTTATGTAAAGGAAGCGGCTCTGAAATTGTCGATTAATATATAGTTACAAGTTAGAAGGATATATAAATGTTCAAAATGTTTTTACCACTTTTGGGGGAGGGGCTTGTCTTTCATATTAGCTACATCTTTTGATGGGGACAAATGTACCTCTTCTCAATATTTGAAGGGGGCATGTCCCCCAAAACTACGCCTGTAGTGCAGCTTTGTCACAACGGGTCTCCGTTACGCTCACCACAGATGACCTGATAATGCATGCAGGGTAGCAGCTGAGCGGCCCATGTTTGCTCATTATCTCCACATACTGTTTTTACTTTCATAAGCAGCCGGCCTTCAAGGTGGACTAACTACAAGACACGGCCCAATGTTATCCGACTAATAAGCGTCTGGCGTCGTTCCAAGACTGGCATCTCTGGAGATACTGTCAACCCCACTGGGGGGGGGGGGGGGGGGGGGGGGGCTACACTAGGGAATGGAAACACTGGAAATCAAAGGGATAATTCTAAAATAAATCACATTTGATAAAGCGGCTCACACTCCTACGCAGAGCTGCCTCTACACCTGTACGACACGACCGGCTGAACACCTCTGCCCAAGAAAGCAAATATTTGTACCAAATCGGGACATTTGCAACAAAATTTGAATGAAAAGTAATATGGCAATTGACATTGAATCGGGTGTATACGCTAATTAACACAAAATTAAGCTTGTCTCAACATCTATGAATTATGCAGTGATGTAGTTATCAGAAAAGTAAACAGATTATTAGCTCTATGTTTTTTCTACGTGAGGGAACCATACCTTTACGGCTGTGTTTATCGTTTCCATGGACACACTAATAAACCAGGCTGCGGAGACGTTGTGATTATTATAATTAAATAATTTTTTTTTCTTTTTTTAACTCATATTTGGTTCTTATTTATAAAAGAGACATTGAAAAAAAATATATATGGGGGGAACAATAATACAATATTATTTATTCAATATGATAAAGGGTAAATAATATGATTATGAGTGCACTGCACCCATTTGTTTTTGTTGCATAGTTCAGTTAATTAACCGATAAACAATCTATATCCTCTAGTACACTCATTTTCATTCACAGACTTAAGTACTTGATCAGAAACAGGTTTTAGCCAATTAGAATGTAGCTTTCCCAAATGTGTTTTTGTGTGTGTGCGAGTGTGTGTGTGTGTGTGTGTGTGTGCGTGTGTGTGTGTGTGTGTGCGTGCGTGTGTGTGCATGTGCGTGTGTGTGTGTGTGTGTGCAGGTGTGTGTGGACAGAGAGAGAGAGAGAGAGAGAGAGAGAGAGAGAGAGAGAGAGAGAGAGAGAGAGAGAGAGAGAGAGAGAGAGAGAGAGAAATATAGTGAAATCTGCAAATAGTTACAGTCTCCCAAGGAAGACAAGAGGTCTATCCAATTACAGGAAGGCCCCGCTGCTTTATAACTTATGCACATGGTGTCACAAGCCCCTGAATAATACTGATAAATCACTTTCCCTGCGGTAAAATCAATATGTGTGGCACATACAATGCCTCAGCTCAAAACAAGCCGGGATAAGGGCCCCCCCCCCGTTAGCGACAGTGTTTTCACTCTCATACACCCAGCTCATCAATAACGTATACAAGGTTTTACCTCGATGTTTGTATGCTTTTTATTTTTTCTACAATTAAGCTGCTTGTTTTTTTACCACTTAAAATCTCAGTAAACAGGCATGATAATTAAGCTACAGTCAGCATGTGAGAATTTAAGCACAAAGGTAAAGTGTTGACTGGAATAATGATTTACATCAGTGGATTTCTTGTTCATATGCTGTAGTACATAGGCCTTTTGATTGTCATGGTTGTTTGACTTAAAGCTACCATGGATACCACAAGAGGGCGGTTGATCCGCAGTCAAATGCACTGAAACACCTCCCTTTTAATACATTTTCACTGTCCTACATGTCTGAGCATAAATTACATTAAACGAAAACACAAGATAAGCTGTTTTCATACCTTATTGATGCTGTTGTTTGCGTTTGTTTTTGTCCACCACATTTCTCTTCTGATCTAGCCTCTCACACGAGTGTGATTGGCAACTGACGGCCTTTCCCCCCGACAACTTCCCTGATTGTCCAGAAGTCCAAGCCATGCTTAAACTGTCACAAGGCATTACTCACCATCGGGGCTAGCATGGTGGCTAGTTACTGAAACTCTCTCGGGTGTCAGAATTCAAACTAAATTGATTAGAAGAAGTCACAGACTGCAGCATCCCTTACATACAACATATGAGTACACAAATAATTTTAAGGGGGAAAGAAAATAGGACAAAAGCTGCCCAATTCAAAATAGGTTAATTTCACTTCTGTCAATCACTCTAACAATCACTTCTGTTTGTATAGTTCTGGTTATACCACTTGGCAAAGATGTGATGAATACTACTATTCAATTATTAAAAATAAATCAATACTGTTCGTTTATCCTTTCTTTAGACTTGTTCACGAAGGTCCGTTTGCAACGTGCAGCTCTGCGACACATGCCTCCAGTAGCCCACATTACAATATGCAACTTGATTTGCATTCCCTTACATGGGTTGGCATTTTGCTTCCCTAATTGAAGTAAACTGAAGACACAAATGGGATGCCCAAAAAAGCCACAAAATGGAAGCACTCAAGTGAAAAGGGAGGAGGTTTATTGTGTGCCGCAATTTGCTTAAAACTCAAAATATGCATGCCTACTGTTTCCAAGGACTCATTATAATCTAATTTCCAATGGAAATGAGTTTGTGCATATTTATGAAGCTCACCATACACAATGTCTAGTATTTTGCTTGATAAATGCTGCAGAGTGCGTGTACGGTAAATAGCTACGTGAGGAACAGTTTTGAATTTCAATGCTGCTGTGGTCGAGTCTGATTACCGTATGTTGGAGTAAAAGAGCATTAGGCTGCTTCAATATTACTTAAATACGTGAATTATAATCATTTTATGTTAGCAAATATGCAATATGGTAACAGAGTTGAATTATTTGCAGTTACTACAGGAGACAAATTGAATCTTAAGTGAAATTCTGATTCTCATTCCGTAATAGCCTTGTTGTGTGTTCTGTCTTGCTTGAGTTGTGTTTATTTGGATTGGTTATCTCATTGTTGACTCCACTCCATCTGAGTAGAACAGTGCTGGTCAGGGGGGGGGGGGGGGGTCCTTGTCATCTCAACAGTTATATATAGTTTACCTAGCTCAAACCCTGCCCTCTTTTCTTGATCCTCCAATGAGGGAAGCAACATTGCAATTGGAGGATCAAGAAAAGATTGATAGATTGTGATGGAGATCTGCATTCACGGCATTGGAGCCAGTAGGCCTCCCACACATCAGCCCAGGTGACTTCCTGGTTGTTGATGCTCTCCCACACATCAGCCCAGGTGACTTCCTGGTTGTTGATGCTCTCCCACACATCAGCCCAGGTGACTTCCTGGTTGTTGATGCTCTCCCACACATCAGCCCAGGTGACTTCCTGGTTGTTGATGCTCTCCCACACATCAGCCCAGGTGACTTCCTGGTTGTTGATGCTCTCCCACACATCAGCCCAGGTGACTTCCTGGTTGTTGATGCTCTCCCACACATCAGCCCAGGTGACTTCCTGGTTGTTGATGCTCTCCCGCGTCTATACTTTCCGTAGCTGCATTTCTGGCAGACGTTTCTGGTCATGTGACATGTGCGCCCAATAGCGTGACGAGCTGTGTCTTTGCCCATTTCCACGTCAAACAGCCTGCAAACTACCTGGCGTTCTATCGCCATGCTCTAAGACAAACTCTAACCTTAACCAACTTCGAAAGAGTGCCTAAGCTTAACCGTCGAAAGAACTTGCCTAACCTTAACCAACTTCGAAGATTGCCTAAGCTTAACCAGTGTAGAAACTGACGTCGGCCAATCAGAGAGCGTCTGCCAGAAATGCGGCTACGGAAAGTATAGACACTGCTCTCCCACACATCAGCCCAGGTGACTTCCTGGTTGGAGATGCTCTCCCACACATTCGCCCAGGTCCTGGTTGGAGATGCTCTCCCACACATCAGCCCAGGTCCTGGTTGGAGATGCTCTCCCACACATCAGCCCAGGTCCTGGTTGGAGATACATCAGCCCAGGTCCTGGTTGGAGATACATCAGTGTCACCTTCTCACCACTCATAATGTAGCATGGCGGGACGTCTGGAGAACAGTTGACTCTCAACACAACAGACGAAGGGATCTTCTCAGACATACGTCACAATAGGTGGCATCAAAGAAGAAGCACAGAATCAAATCAAATCAAATTTATTTGTAAGGCCCGACAACACACGTTAATGTCCCCATAGGCCGGACACGTCTTCTTTAAACAAGTCAAGAAGAAACATCACAATAAATCAAGAACAAAACAAAAACACCATGAAATCCAAAATAAAATGTAAAATAAATTAATGAATGCAACACTCCCAGACATACCCCACGCGAAGGTAAGGAAAAACTCACCTAGCAATAGGAAAAAAGCACCACAAGGGGAGAAACCTTAGAAGGGCCGTTCAAGGGGGGATCTCCCTTCTTAGATGTCGGTGATAGTAGTGTTGCTATAAGACTGTTACGATTCAGGTAGGAATGTTGAACCCAAAAGCAGGATAGAAGGAGGGAACGGAGACGATAGTTGCTCTTTTCAAACAATGTGTTCTTTTATTTTATAGAACCACAATAGCGATAATGAATAACAAAAAAAACAACGAAAGGAATGAAAATAATATTAAACAATAATTTAAACGACGGGCGAGATATCCTCCCGGCCTGGAGCGATACTTCTCCCTGTGGACAGCTACTCACAGTAACACTGGTGAAGAACTGACAAATGAAAGAACAAACAATTGGTTACTATAAAGGGGAAACAAAACACAGCAGGCGTCAATTAGCAATCAGGACAACCTGGGAAAATGACAGGGTGAAATACTCCAGGGTGGCTCTAGGTTCTTTACTCCTAAGAGAGAGTAAAAGCCACAAACGTTAGATAAGACAGGCGAAACAGTCGGGAAGCATGTACATATACGTGTAATGAAACACAAATAAGTACATGCAATAGCAACTGGGGTACATACAGTGCACATTTTGAAAGACTGACAGAAGCACAGAAGAACAGGAAGTGACGATCAAGAGAAGAGCTCCGCCGCGCCGTCCGTGTCTTTTCCGCTTCTGTTCCGTTTCAAACGCCTCTGGGAGAACGACTGTTTCATCATGACAAGTAGTTCACGATGATACATAATCCATGCACTGTCTTTATTATCAGGATTTCTTTCTCTCTCTCTCTCGTTATGTAGGCCACGCCATGCTGGGGTGCGCTGTAAAGCAAAGCTGGGCTTTTCCTTCAAAACTCGTAATAGCGAGCGCTACATGATTTAAAGAGAAAGTTTAAACAATTACTGTACTGATCCGTATTTTAAAGGGGAACTATTTTACTATTTCTTTCACTATTTGGGCACTTTTACACAATTCCTGTGAGTCTATGGAACACCTCTGTAATATATATATTTTTTTTATTCATTGTTTTGTATTTCTAATCAAGTCCTCAAAAACAGCATTTTTCTACCTCAAGATTTCGAGCTGTTTTGAGCCTGGGCTCCTAAACCCCTGCTGAGCGGCGCCGCCTCTTGAACATTAACGATAGGTTATGTAGATAACCTAGTTATATTAGTATTGGCTGAGCTCCCGCTCTGAGCCTTACGAGATACTCTATATCGCCTGTGATACCTAATGTATCTCCCACGAACAAAAACACATGCACCCCACCTGTATGGGGCCCCGCCCCTTATGGTGGCACCACCCATATAATCATGACTCTGGTCATGACACACCCTTCCTCGCCAAAAAACCCGTCCCAGGAAAAGATCCCTCAAGAGGGAACTCAGGGCGCGCAGAGCGGGAGCTCAGCCAATACTAATATAACTAGGTTATCTACATAACCTATCGTTATATTTCGTATGGCATCGCTCCCGCTCTGAGCCTTACGAGATAATGGGGAAGAGCGGGTGCGAGACCCGACAGATGTACCCCCTGAGGACCTGTAAGCCCACATCAAGGGGTGCGGGGAGCCCTGTCACCCCATCCTTCCTAACGAAGGGGGGGCGCAGTCAACTCCACCTGAATGCGAACAAGAGGGAGCCAGAACCCCTTGAACACACCGTACAGGCGGAACCACGTGTGACTCAACACACTGCGGCCCATACCCATACACTCCCGCTACCCGACCAAAGGACGGGAAGCAGGAAAGGCCACAGACCCCAGAACCGCCTGGGAGACAGAACCCCCGGTCATGTCCATGAGGTAAAACCTTACAAAGGGGCCCGGTGAGGACCATGAAGCTGCAGCACAGATGTCCTCCACCGAGGCCCCACCCAGGAGAGCGGCAGAGGCAGCCACCCCACGAGTGGAGTGCGCCCTGACGCCCCCAGGGGGATCCTGCCCAGCCAACGTGTAGCAGAGGGCAATACCCTCGCACAACCAATGGGACAGGCGCTGCTTCGACAGTGCCTTACCAGCACGAGCCCCACCGTAACAGACAAAAAGCTGGTCGGTAACCCTGAAGTCCTGAGTACGGCTGAGGTAAAACCCCAAAGCACGGACTGGACATGACAGGTGAAGGCCCGCATCTAACTCACTAGTGTGAGGAGGAGGACGAAAAGCCTGAACCACAATATCCCGGGAGCGGAAGGAACTCCGGATATTCTTAGGCACGAAAGCAGGATTAGGTCGCAGAGTGGCACCGCAATCGGTCCGAAAAGACAGGCACTCTGGACGTACCGAGAGAGCACAGAGCTCACCCACGCGTTTAGCGGAAGTGACAGCCAGTAGGAACGCGGTCTTGAAAGACAGCCGTCCCAACGGCGCCTGCTCGAGCGGCTCAAACGGGGCCAAGGACAACCGACCGAGGACCAATTGAAGATCCCAAGTCGGAGCCAAGGAGCGTTGCACCGGCTTAACGCGTCGAGCGCCAAGCAGGAAACGCTTCACAAGAGGGTGGCTGAACAAGACATCCCCCTCAAATCCCTCATGATAGGAGGATATAGCTGCTGCATATACCCTCACTGTCGAAGCCGACAGACTATCAAGGAGAGACTGGAGATAACCCAGAACAGCATCCAGGGGGCAGGAGACTGGGTCCCAGCCCCCCCCCTTACACCATTCTTGGAACGCACGCCACCTGCCCGCGTAAACCGCGACAGTGGAGGGAGCATGCGCACACCGGATGGTATCAACCACTGCGGGATCCATCCTCTCCAGACTCACCCTCCCACCAGCCACACCACCAGGCGTTGACCCAACACCGGAGGCTGGACAAGCACTCCGTTGTGCTGCGAGAGGGCCGTCGCTGACCACGGAATGACCCAAGGAGGAGCGACCAGAAGCTGGATTAAGACCGGGAACCACACTGACGTGCCCCGGTCCGGCGCGACCAGGATCACCGTCCTGCGCTCCCTCCGTATCCGCTCCAACAGCTGACTCAACAGCTGTACAGGAGGGAAGGCGTACAGAAGACCGGGCGGCCACGGAAAGGTCGAGAAGGCATCCACCCCCAAGGGGGGATGATCCGCTCGACTGAGCGAGAACCACAAGGGGCACTTGTGAGAACGTCGGCACGCAAACAGATCTACCGAGGCCTCCCCGAACCGATCCCAGATCTGTCTGACTATGTCGGGGCGGAGTTCCCACTCGTCGTGACGAGGACCGCCCCGAGACATTACATCCGCCGCCACATTTTCCGTACCAGGAACGTGGAGCGCCCGCAGACTGCGCAGCCTGCGGGATGCCCATAGCAACAGTTCGCGCGCCACCCGGAGCAGGCGGGCGGAACGAGTCCCACCCTGCCTGTTGATATACGCCGCCGCCGTCACATTGTCCGTCCTGATCAAAACATGCTGGCCTACCACCAGGTGGCCGAGCCGTTTGAGGACCAGGAGGACCGCCTTCAACTCCAACACATTGATATGCAGGACAGCTGGGTCGGCATGACCCGTCCAGCTGCCCCCCACTGCGTGGGTCCGAAACGCCCCTCCCCAACCTGTGAGAGAGGCGTCGGTGAAAACCGTGACGTGGGAGCCTCTGCTGCCCATGGGGACCCCAGCGGAGAGGATACCCAGCCTCCCCCAGTGGGCGAGATCCCCCCATATCGACAAAGGAACCGTCAACCGTCTCCCTTTGCCCCACACCGGATCTATTCTCAAAGAGAGAAACCACCTCTGTATCCGCCTCATAAAGAGGAGGCCAAGAGGAACCACCGTGTGGGCCGCCGACATAAGGCCCAGCAGACGCATCACCTGCAGCGCCGTAACCGTCCCTCCCAGACTGAAACCCCCGAGCGCGTGACGGAGATCCCCCCGACGCTGCTCCGAGAGGGTCGCAAGCATGGGCTTCGACCTCAATGTCAAGCCCAAGTACTCCACCTGTTGACTGGGAAGAGGGGTACTCTTCTTTCAATTCACAGCAAAACCCAGGCTGGTGAGGAAATCCACCACCAGTCGAGTATGAGACCTGGCAACCTCCTCTGAACGGCTGAGGAGCAGAATGTCGTCGAGATAGAACAAAACTCGTATCCCCCGACGACGTAAAGGCCCCAGAGCAGCCGCCACGCACTTGGTGAATGTGCGGGGAGCCAGAGAATAACCGAACGGCATTCTGTGGTACTCGTACGCTACGCCCTGAAACAGGAACCGTAGGAACTTCCTGTGAGGAGGGAAAATGGGTATGTGAAAATACGCATCCTTCAGGTCTATGGAGGTGAACCAGTCCCCCCTCCTGACAGCAAGCAGGAGGAGTCGGACGGTCAACATCCTGAATGGTCTCACTACAATCAACCGATTGAACATGGACAGATTCAGTATAGGTCTGACCCCCCCAGTTTTCTTGGGCACCAGAAAATAACGGGAGTAGACGCCTGACATTGCGTCCTCTCTCGGGACCACAACGACGGCCTGCTTCGCCAACAGAGATCGAATCTCGTCGGCCAGGGCTGTCACCGCGCCCGACCCTGACAATAGGGTCGGCACCAAACCTGAGAACGGAGGATGGGGCCGCGCAAACTGCAAAACCAGCCCCGCCTCTAACGTTCTCCTCATCCACCGATTCAAGGGACATTCCCGTCGCCATATGTGAATATAATCCCACAGCGCCCCCGCCGTCAACTGACGCTGGGCCGCAAGGAACAGCAGATAATTGGCCCGGTCCCCCCCGTCGTGCAAAGCACCCAAGGGGGGACCCCGACAGAAAGGGCCGGTTTGATACGGGAGGAGCGGTCATCAAACTTGTGGACACACACTCACCCCCTGAACACCCCTCCAGCACACGCTGAGGAGCCGTTCCGCAGCCAGACACGCAAGGCCTGAGGACCCCATGGGCTCCTACACGCCGAAGCCCTGCAGTGATATTACTACCACTCAAATCACGCCAGCCTCTCCTTTGCAGACCACTGCCGGTTTGACGGGAGTGGGAGGCAACAGCGCGATACCCCGCCTGGCGAGGGCGAAGCCGGGGTAACCCCTGCTGAGCATTCAACAGAAGAGGCACCGAGTCCCCCTGCTGACCACTGAAGCTAGTGGCAGCTGCAACACCAGGTTCCACCCACCCACAACCTGCGGTGTAGGAACCACGCGACGACGGAACATTCTCACGGACAGACCCAGGCTCAGCCATCAACTGGGTGTCAGCCCCTGTCTCCATGAGAAGTGAAGAATGGGGCCGCATACGCTTCAAAGAAGGTTCGCGGCCCGCAGCCAAAGGAGAACGCTCAAAGCCCCGCTTCTGGGGATACCAGAGAGAGGACCGAACGGGGAGCGGGCTGCTCGCGGCAAAATGACGACGGGGTGGTTTACCAACCCCGAAATCACCAAAAATGGCCGATCCCTCGGCCGCCAAGACTGTCGGCCTTGCGAAACCCTGTCGATTCTCCAACCAGGGCACCACTGGCGGGGGAAACATGGCCGCCTGTCGAGGATCTCGCCACAGTCGTTGACGAGACCGTGCCCCCACCCCTGGCTGCACAGCGTGAGGCGGTGTAGGACCCGAATCAAAAACCGCCTGCGCCTCCACAGAACGCCCAAAAAGACTATCTGTGGAAAAAGGAGTCGTGAGGAGAGAAAACCTATCCTCTTCCCCAAGAGGAGACTGCTCCAACCAAAGATGCCTAACAACCAAAGTCGATAGCATCCGAATCCTCCCCGCAGTTATAGCTTGCGACTGAGTCAAGATCTCTATAACACCACAAACATGAATCACGTTCACAGTGTCGGTTGGACTCAAAGACCTACAACCCGACGCCATCTTGGATAGGAAAGTAGCCAGCTGAGCCACAACACTGGCCGCCGCTAAATGCCATCCTGCAGCAGTATACCACTCATCCGTCCATACTGCCACCCTCCGAGCCGACATGCTATCAAGCAACGGCCGGGCGGAACGTCGTTCATCCCCGCCTGGGCACAACAAAGAAGCTACCTGGCTACTTAGCCAAGGTACCCCCGGGCTGCACCCCGTCGTCAGCCCCTTCACCCGCAAAAAAGGTAAATAGAGCTCAGCGAACCCCCCCACACCCACCACCGACTGACCTTCATCAATGAAGGTGGCAAGAGGAGGGAAAAGCGGAATCCCGCGGCGGGGATTATTAGACATTCCAGCGTCAACATCAGCGTTAGCAGAAGAAGCAGCAGTAGCATTAGCATTAGCAGTAGCAGTAGCATTAGCGTCAACAGCATGTTCCAGGATCGCCAAGACATCGCCCACTACAGTGGAACGATCGCCAAGCCGCCCCGGCCCTGGTGCCGAAACATACTCCACAGCACGACCAACACCGACATCGACGCCTACTGACACAGACCTCACCTTTGTACAAGCCGACCCGATAGCCAAACCTTGCACGCTGCCCCTCGGTCCGTCGTCGTCAGCCGAGGAACCACCAGCATAGGTCTGCGTCGTCGAAACAAGCTCCGGAGAATCCAGGGAAACACAATCCTCCGGTAAGCCCTCAACATTATTAACCTTCCTTAATCTTTTCATTCCGCTAGCTCGCATGGTGCATAGCATCCAGTACGCTGGGACGAAAATAGAGGAAGGGTGTGTCATGACCAGAGTCATGATTATATGGGTGGTGCCACCATAAGGGGCGGGGCCCCATACAGGTGGGGTGCATGTGTTTTTGTTCGTGGGAGATACATTAGGTATCACAGGCGATATAGAGTATCTCGTAAGGCTCAGAGCGGGAGCGATGCCATACGAAATATAACATGCAGCAGTGACTATATGACATCACATATAGGCACATTTTCAAACGACTCAGTTCAGTGAGGGTGAATATTGTGAGAGGAGAATTGGAAGAATGCACCAATATGAGAATTTTGAGACATAGATCATATTAATATAAGTTCACATAGCTAGGAAACAATGCTAAACACTCAAAAAGGCCATTTATAAGATAGTTCCCCTTTAACATTTTACTCAGGTTGTTACTGTTAACCCTCTGGACCCCTATTGTTCAAAATCTGAACCTTCCTGAAACCGGACTTCATGGGTTTGTTATGGAATATTTGTTAGTGGGCATGTTCGAGATTGTTTTCATGACTGATTTAGGACATCGCTTTTCTTAATTTTTTTTCAGCAAGGGGTGCTGTTTAATTACGCCTCATTACATCATCCATTAATCATCAGTCCTTACGGTGGTTTTGCAATAAGATGAAGAACAACAGATTGGCAGAAGGCTCAAGATACTGTACTGCATGTCCTCTCGCCATTGCGCTTAATGTATGCTGCGTTTCTGATGAGCGCTTTTACATAACTTTATCACCCACTTAAAACTTCCCATTAAAAGGCACTAACTAAATAATATGTCCTTTTACACAGCGTGATGGAAGAAAAGAAACGCGGACCTTGTAGCATTCTCAGCAGGAGCCAGAGGATTCTGAAACGGAACAGCAACCTCGTTCTTTTACGTTTATTGTATAATGCTGTTGTTGCCGTAGCAACAGGAAGCAAGGTGTTCCTATGCTTCACTGTCTGTAATACAAGGGGCAGGTTGGGGCCAAGTCCTCCAGTCTGTTTTATAGCGCTCTCATTCTTTCATCAATGTGGTGACTAACGCAACATAAATAAAGAAGACTAAGAGCTAAAAATACATTATTTTGATACGACTTTGAATCCGAATCCGAATATATTAACATGTGTGTGTGTGTGTGTGTGTGTGTGTGTGTGTGTGTGTGTGTGTGTGTGTGTGTGTGTGTGCATGTGCGCGTGTGTGTGTGTGTGTGCATGTGCGTGCGTGTGTGAGTAGGTGCACATGTGTGACTGCCCCGTGCCCCGGCCCCCTGTACATAAGTGCTCACCGTCACAGCAGAGCATCTCTAATGAATCCCGGCCCCTACTGGCCAGGCCGTCTTGTCGATACCACTCACTGTGCTCTCGGATGGACGGACTGAGCGGCCTAACCAGCCTCAGGTGACAGACAGGACGGCACAGACAGGAAGGACAGTCGCATCGCTGCTTAGACTCAGAGCTGACACATCAGAGGCGCTGTCGTGGGCTGGGGAAGACAAACAAACAGCACAATTGGTAGACTTGATACATACATACATACATACATACATACATACATACGTACGTACGTACATACATACATACATACATACATACATACATACATACATACATACATACATACATACATACATACATACATACATACATACATACATACAGTACATGCATACATACATACATACATACATACAGTACATACATACAGTACATGCATACATACATACATACATACAGTACATACATACAGTACATACATACAGTACATACATACATACACACATACATACATACAGTACATACAGTACATACATACATACATACATACATACATACATACATACATACATACATACATACATACATACATACATACATACATACATACATACAGTACAGTCAGTACATACATACATACATACATACAGTACATACATACATACATACATACATACATACATACATACATACATACATACATACATACATACAGTACATACAGTACATTCATACATTCATACATACATTCATACATTCATACAAACATTATAAATGTTTGTGCCTATCCTAAACTTGTGCCCGAGTTGTTTGTGTGTTCCAGTTAACAACAGCGAGGAGATAGCTGTGAAAATGGCAGAGGGAAAAAGGTAAACTGGTAAGATGTTAAATATGAAATTGTCACTTGCAGTCAACATAGCAATGCCGGGCTTTCATGTAACGTTAGCGAAATGTCAACGAAGCAGGAGCGGGAATGTTGCATGTCCAGCAGTTACTTTTGTTTTAAGCTTAATTGCATGAAAAGTAGTCAAAACAAAGTAAAAGTCTTTCAACGTTCCATCCATCAAGAGGTCTTCTAATTGTTGCACAGCTGTCTGTTCTCCTTTTCAGATGTCTTGCCAGTGCGACTCATTTACACTATAAAATATGGTTATTATGATAGTTGTAAAAGGTTATGATAGGTTTGAAAATACACCATAAAGATTAGCTGCTTTTGATTCAACTTCAGTTTATTAGCCATCTAAAACGCCTATACTTAAGAAATCTGCCTAAATTGACTAAATCATATGTGACTAAAAGTAGACTACTTCACTGGGCCAGCAGGATGTGTAGTTTTTAACACAGTTATGTTTGTAGAAATTCTTTCCTGTTCTGTTTTCTTTTCACTTTACAATGCAGCCTTTTGTCTCAGACCCCCCCCCCCCCCCCCCCTTTCATTATACTGCAAGGCCTTTTTGGTCCTGAGACAAGGTTGCCACAGCAACAAGCATCTATCCTTCCATCTCTATGTATTGGTCTAATGGTGTGTCCTGGCTTGTCCTGGTCATCTGAGCAGCTTCCTGCTGGGACTTGACTGACCTTGGAAACAGGCGAGACTGCCTACGGACATCGCCAATCACTACACACAAGGCCTACACCTCCCAGCATAAAAGCCGGAGGGTTTAATTTGATAGGCGTGTGTGTTTGTTCTGATCTGCCCCTCTGCTCAGAGAGGGGCTGCTCTGGTCTAAGCCCCCGGAGGTTACAGTTACGCCTCATTCCTATTCTCCTGGAGCCTGGAGTGTAAACGTTCCATTTTCCCCATGCATCGACTTATTGCCCTAGCCCGCTTTCCATTGTGTCGCTAAACGGACATTGTTGGGTCGGTCGGTCGGCCTGCTGTTGGGTTTCAGTGCCAAGACTCCTCTTCTTTTTATAGTCTGGCGCTGGATGCCTCTGCTTGCTGTTTCCCCTGCCCCCGCTGGAGCAATATGCAGATATTTTCCATTTTGTGTTCAGCACCACAGCCGCCAGCAGGAGGGTCTGGCTGTCTTTTATCTGCTTATCTGAGTTCGGTTGCTGTCATTAAAGCTCAGTGTCCCAACTGGTTCTTTGATTAACTATAATCAAACATACATTATTATTGTAATTATTGGGGAGGAGGTCTCCCCCCCCCCCCCCCCCCTCTCTCTCTCTCTCTCTCTCGCTCTCTCTCTCTCTCCTCTCTCTCTCTCTCTCTCTCTCTCTCTCCCCCCCCCTCTCTCTCTCTCTCTCTTTCTCTCCCCCCCCCCCCCTCTCTCTCTCCTCTCCTCTCTCTCTCTCTCTCTCTCTCTCTCTCTCTCTCTCTCTCTCTCTCTCTCTCTCTCTCTCTCTCTCTCTCTCTCTCAATTAAATTAAATTAAATTCAAATGGGCTTTATGACATGGAAAACATACGTTTACATAGCCAAAGCCAAACAAAACATCAAACAGAGAAATCAGAAGAAATCAGTACATACATCTCTCTCTCTCTCTCTCTCTCTCTCTCTCTCTCTCTCTCTCTCTCTCTCTCTCTCTCTCTCTCTCTCTCTCTCTCTCTCTCTCTCTCTCTCTCTCTCTCTGCTGCAGTAGACACAAGACAGATGGAAAGGTACATGACAAAACAGCCTAATTAAGTGAGTGGAGCACCTCAGAATCCCACGTGTGGATTTCTTTCCAGAGAACCATGGCAGAAATATGTCACCAGCCAGGAAATGTGACACTGTCTCCCTGCTAGGCGTTTGCATCCAACATCAGTACCCCTCGAAGCACTCTGCATCTATGATTGCCTGCAAGACCTACTAAAGTGAATGAAACAATAGGCCATTCAAATGTTGGGTGCTTGTCATGGCCCATTGCCTGTGATATGTTGGAGGAAAAATGTAATCATATCAGTCGCTCTCAAGGTACATAGCCGGACGCATAGATAATTTCATTTGGCGTTTTCAGTTGCCAGGAAACGGCATCCTTCCACTTGAACATCTGGTCCACAGCGGTTTAACGCAAAAACAGCTCATCACCAGTTGATGAAATGCTAAACTTGAGGCCCTGAATTTCAGCATATTGGCAATTAGTACAGTATATAACATTGCACACTGTGATTGGACGAGAGGCATCCAATGAGTGCTTATAGCTGCAATATAGGGACTAGTCTCACTCTGTCTCCATACATTGGGATTTAAAGGTGCTATAGATAACATTTTAATTGTATTAATATATTTTAATAAATAATACATCCACATCGTTTTTAAGAGTTGTGGAATGAAAGTATTGGTTTCCCCCCCAAAAGATTATTGATTCATGAATTTATCATTTAAACAATCTTTGCAGGTCCAAAATGTTTTACTTGTTGCAGGCATGTATTTCCAATTTCCCCACGTGGAATGCACCTGACTGGATAAATGACATGCTGGTGCTCTAGTGTGATATCTATAGTGGCTGAATGTTATCTACATGTGTATAGTTATGCTATATTGTGTTATGTAGTGCTGTACTATATTCACTGCTGTCAAGTGAATCAATTTTTTTTTTTTTTTTTTTTTTTATAAATATAAGTAAAAGTATATTCTATATTGTAATATACTAAATTATGTTATATCTAGTTAAATTAATGGAAGAACAAATATAAATGTAAGGGGGTAGGGATCAATAAGCTTAGCTTCCCTCTACTCCTTTTTTGGACATGTCTGCTAACCAAACACATTGCTCTTGACCTTTTGTTTATAATTCCCTTTTTTTTTATGTTTTTTAATTTGTTGTTATGATTGTTTGGTTTGACGGAACAGTGATTTTTTTGGAGGAAATGGAGAATTACATGTTCAAAAATAAACTTTTCATTCATTCATTCATTCATTCATTCATTCATTCATTCATTCATTCATTCATTCATGTATAGCACCTTTAACTAGAATTGTTGCATTGCATTGAAACTTGCTAGCTACAAAATAAAAATAACAATTTTTCTTGGCAAAGGAGGACCAATGTAGAATTATTCTGTCCTTGTTCACTGTTTTCACTCACAAGCAACCTGAGGGCTTCCTAAAAGGTCGATAAGAGTAACACAAATTATGGTTTTAACTCCAAGTCTCTCTCTCTCTCTCTCTCTCTCTCTCTCTGTCTCTCTCTCTCTCTCTCTCTCTCTCTCTCTCTCTCTCTCTCTCTCTCTCTCTCTCTCTCTCTCTCTCTCTCTCTCTCTCTCTCTCTCTCTCATCCCCCTCTCACTGCAATCCAAAATAAACATGTGAAACGTCACGCCATAGTCGGCTGTCTTTATGGTGTCAGCTTGAACTCGTCAAATGCTAACAGGCACACGGCAAACTAATGTGCAAGCACAGGCAAATAAAGAAAACAATAAAGGACCTATTACTCTGAGACAATTCAATTCAATTTCAATAAAATTCAATAACTTTATTGTCCCAGGCGGGAAATTTACTGTGCAGTCAAGTATACAAATACAAATCACATCCCCATTAAACCAACACATTAAAAACCGATCAGACATAAAAACACGATAGGCAGCACGTTTCTTGAAGTGCAAGCTCCAGTCCTTCTGACGTTCAATCAATGGTGTCAAAGATATTGTTGCGATGAGCAGACGAACAAATGAACAAACGGATACTGAATATACTGTACTCTATTATACAAGTAGATTCAGATTCAGATTTTATTTGCCATATGCAACAAGTACAATGGGATTCATACACTCCGTAAGTGTCAGAATGCAGGTAGGTGAATTCCAATGGTTGAAGGCAATCACAGAGACAGAGAGTGTTTACTCTTGAACAGGTTCGACTTTAATAGTAAGAACACAGAGTAAATTCTAAGAGAGAACAAGTGCTAAAAGCACAAGTGTAAGATAAGGTAAATGGGAGCTTATTGGAGGTCCACAGTAGAACCGTCCGCGTTATCCCCGAACGCAATTAGTGAAGACCTGACAATGGACAAGCAGAAGAGAGGTATGTTAAATAGAGACAAAATACCAACATTCCACACACACCCCCGTGACAGCCAATCAGGAACCACCCCTAAGTGACAGCACTAATTGACAGGGAAATGACAGGTGACAAGCCCAGTGACATATGCCAGGAAAGTGGGAGGTCACCGACCGAGGTCGGTGTCCAGAACGTAACAGTACCCTCCCCCGACGAACGGCACCAGACGTTCACCTAGGAGCCTCGGGATTCAGCCGCCGGAAATCAACGATCAGGCTGGGATCTAAAATATCCCTTTGAGGCACCCAAGAACGCTCTTCTATCCCGTACCCCTCCCAATCCACCAAGAACTGAAACCCCCTACCCCTCCGCCTACAACCCAGTATCCTCCGCACCGTGTAAATGGGTTGACCGCCAATAAACCGGGGCGGAGGAACCACAGGCAGTGGCGGGGCCAAGGGCGATGAGAGGAATGGCTTCAACAGGGACACATGAAACGTCGGATGAACCCTCATAGAGCTTGGAAGTCGTAGCTTGTAAGCCACTGGATTAACCCGATGAATCACTTTAAATGGTCCTATAAAGCGAGGAGCCAGCTTCTTGGATTCCACCCGGAGAGGGAGATCCCGGGTGGAAAGCCAAACCCGCTGCCCTGGACGGTAAACTGGAGCCGGACGACGCTTACGGTTAGCCTGCCGTTGGGTACTAACCGAAACCTTCTGTAGCGCCTTCCGAACCTGTTTCCACGTCCTGCGACAGCGAGCCACATGTGCCTGGGCCGAGGGCACCTCCGCCTCCTGCTCCTGCTCGGGAAACAGAGGAGGTTGAAAACCATACTGGCACTGAAAGGGAGACATACCGGTAGAAGAGGAGAGAAGGGTATTATGCGCGTACTCAGCCCAAGCCAACCTCCTACTCCACGTTGCCGGACTACCGGCCACGTAACACCTCAAGACCCCCTCCAAATCCTGGTTGACCCTCTCCGTCTGCCCGTTCGACTGTGGATGGAACCCAGACGACAGACTGACAGAGGCGCCGAGGCCGGCGGCAAACGCCTTCCAGAACCTGGAGGCGAACTGAGGACCCCGGTCCGACACGATATCTACTGGCAGCCCGTGGACCCGAAAGACATGCTGTATAATTAAATCAGCAGTCTCCCGGGCCGAAGGAAGCTTGGGGAGAGGGACAAAGTGAGCCGCCTTAGAGAACCGATCCACCACCACCAAAATGGTGGTGAATCCGTCCGAAAGGGGAAGACCAGAAATAAAGTCCAGAGATATGTGTGACCAGGGTCGTTTAGGAATAGGAAGTGGTCGGAGGAGACCCGCCGGTGCCCGTCGAGAGGTCTTACTACGTGCGCACACCGGGCAGGCCGCCACAAAGGAACGCGTATCCCCCTCCACTGTCGGCCACCAGAACCTCCTACGGATAAATTCCAGGGTCCTGGTTGCCCCTGGGTGGCTGGTGAGGGATGACGCATGTGCCCACTGTAGCAAGCGTGAGCGCGCCACCTTGGGAACATACGACCGTCCCGGAGGACCCCCACCAGGATCGGGCTCCCGCGTTAGCGCCGACCTTACCACCTTCTCTATGCCCCAAGACACGGGTGCCAAAATAAAGGCCGGTGGAATAATGGGATGGGGCTGCTCCTCCCGCCCAGGAAGATCAAACTGGCGCGACAACGCGTCAGGTTTGATATTCTTGGAGCCGGGTCTATAGGAGATGGTATATCGAAATCGTGTGAAGAACAACGTCCACCTGGCCTGGCGAGCGTTAAGGTGTTTAGCCCCTTGGATGTAAGCCAAGTTCTTATGGTCAGTCCAAATAATGAAAGGATGTGCCGCCCCCTCCAACCAATGTCTCCACTCCTCCAGTGCCAATTTGATCGCCAATAACTCCCGATTACCCACGTCGTAATTACGCTCGGCTGGTGACAGACGGCGAGAAAAAAAAGCACACGGGTGCACTTTCCCATCCTTTAAGCATCTCTGAGAGAGCACCCCCCCCACCGCGACGTCAGAGGCATCCACCTCCACAATGAACGGAACCTCCGCGTCATGGCGGATCAATACAGGAGCGGATGTAAAACGACGTTTAAGATCGCAGAAGGCCGACTCAGCCCTAGGCGACCATTCAAAGCCAGGGAGAGAGGCCTTAGTGAGAGCTGTTAAGGGATTGGCTAAGGCGCTAAAATTGTGAATAAAGCGCCTGTAAAAATTTGCAAAGCCCAAAAACCGTTGTAACCCCTTGAGCGACGAAGGCCGTGGCCAGTCCAAAACTGCACTCACCTTGGCTGGATCCATGCGCAGATCGCCCTTCGTCAACACAAAGCCCAGGAAGGACACGGTGTCCGTGTGAAACACACACTTCTCAGCCTTAACGAATAGTTGATGCTTGAGGAGACGGTCTAGCACCTCCCGAACGTGCATTTGGTGTTGCACCATATCGCGAGAAAAAATCAGGATATCATCTAAGTAGACAAACACCGACACCCGTAGCAGACTACAAAGAGTGACACGTTCAGCCGAACGCACAATTAGAGGGGGGCTTCCCACCCTCCAGAACATTTACAACAAGCGGTGCAAGGGGAAGGCTAAGAGAATTATTAAGGACTCGAGCCACCCGAACAACTGCCTCTTTGAACTGCTGCCGTCAGGCAAGCGATACCGGAGTCTTATGGCGAGCACAGAAAGACTCAGAAGGAGCTTCTATCCCCAGGCCATCAGGCTGCTAAACGAACAATAATCGCTAAACGAACAATAATCACTATGCAACAACCATCAAATGCACACAGCACACACACCCACACGCACACACTCACTCAAACAAACAGCACACTGCAGCACCCACTCTCCACACTTTAGATCACACAAACACACTTACACTTTATATTTATTGATAAAGGATTTGCACTACAACTCGTACACCTACTGTGAATTGTACCTAAACTGCACCTCGTCCATTTATGCCTTGCACTATATAGTATTGTATATTAGTACACTGCACAGTATTGTGTATTGTATGGTAACTACGTCTACGAACATTGTACATATGTCTAAACTGAACACTGTGACCTCTTTTTTTACTTCTAATTTTTACTATGTTTTTATTTCATACTTATCTTGTCATGCACAGTCTCTGGAGCGCAACAGTAAGAAGCATTTTGTACAAAAGTATTCTGTACTTCTGTATGACAACTATTAAAGAAACTTGAAACTTGAAACTTGAAACCCCAATCAAGTCTCGCAGCACGTCGTTAACCAGGGCTTGGAAGACTGCCGGAGCATTAGCCAAACCAAAGGGCATGACCAAATACTCATAGTGCCCATTGGGTGTGTTAAATGCAGTCTTCCACTCGTCTCCCTCTCTAATCCTGACCAGGTTGTATGCATTACGTAAGTCAAGTTTAGAAAAGACCTGTGCCCCCTGTAAGCACTCAAAGGCCGTGTCCATGAGGGGTAAAGGATATCGGTTCTTGATGGAAACGTCATTCAATCCCCTATAATCAATGCATGGGCGCTGATCCCCATCCTTTTTATCAACAAAAAAGAAGCCAGCGCCGGCAGGGGAAGTGGAAGGGCGTATGTGCCCCGCAAGCAATGCCTCCTCTATGTAGGTGTTCATGGCCAAGGTTTCGGGGCGTGAGAGAGAGAACATTCGCCCGCGAGGCGGGGAGGTACCGGGTAGAAGATTAATGGGACAGTCGTATGATCTATGAGGCGGAAGTGCTTTAGCACGCGTCTTGCTAAAAACGTCCGCCAGGTCCCAATAGATCTCAGGCACCCCTATTAAATCGGGATTAGAGGGTAGATCAGAATCTGCCACGCTCCCCACCATCCTGGAGAAAGAGGGAGGAGACAAAAGAGAAGAGGGGGGGGGAGACAAGGGTTTGGGCAAACTCCCGCTGACGATTGACTTGACGTCGGCCGCCGTTGAGAGTTCGCCCGTGCCCCAATTAATGACACGAACACATGACGACAACCAGGGATGACCCAACACCATGACAGAATAGGGGGAAAAGATGACAAAAAAAGTAACCCATTCCCACTCCCCACCCTCCACCCGGATGTGTAAGGGAACTGTGCGCTGGGTGACGCTCCCACTGCCCAGGGGCCGACCGTCCAGGGCATAGACTGGTAAGGGAACCCCTAAGTCCTCCACCGGGGTTCCCCACTCCTTCACCAATCCCACGTGAATAAAATTGCCCGCCGCCCCTGAGTCAATGAGAGCCTTAGTTCCCCTAATGTCACCCCCACAGTTGATCGCCACCTCAAAAAATGTGCGAGAATCCGTGGTTTTGGCAGGAATGAGCCCACCTGCTGGCGCCCTCTCGAGGCCCGACGGCGCACCTTCCATCCCCGATTGGCGCCGAGCCGATACAGCCTGGACCCGACAGCTGCCGAAGCGGTGACCGGTGCGGCCGCACCGGAAGCAGCGTCGCTCTTCCGAGAGCGACAGCGCTCCAAGCTGCATGGATTCATCACCCAGTGGCCCACTCGTGTAATGCATGGAATTATCAACACCAGGAGAAGAAGGAAAACATACCTGGGGCTGGGTGTTGTTGACATGCTCCTTCTCCCTCTCCCGGTGCCGATTATCCATCTTGATGGTGGTGTTGATCAGCACTTCCAGCTGCTCGGGGATCTCACGCGCGGAGAGAGCATCTCGCATTCCGCGTTGAGAGTCCCCTGACGAACAGAACCACGCAGACGTTCTCCGCCCAAGCTGTCTCCCGAGCCAAGATCCGAAAATTTATAGCATAAGCTGCGACTGTGCGGAGGCCCTGCCGGCAGTCGAGAAGACGACCACCAGCCTCGAAGATCGAGAGTACCCGGGAAGTATCGAATACTCTTCTCAATTCCCGGGTAAAGGCGTCCAGACTGTCGCAGATTATCGCCCCTGCCTCTAATTCCGCCGTAGCCCAGGAGAGAGCTTCGCCGGTGAGCAGTGTGATAATATACGCTACCTGCGCTATCTCCGATGGAAATGATCGTGGTTGCAGCCGGAAAACGAGTAGACACTGGGTGATGAATTCCCGACAACCATCCGGTGATCCGTCATAGCGAGCGGGCGCCTGCAGATGTGGTTCGCGGGACCGCTCCTGGACCCCGAACCCCCCCCGACTTTCCTCTGCGTGGAGCGCTGCTTCCCCCGCCGCCGACTGCACACCAGCCACTCCTTCTTGGGCTTGTCGAGCTGTGGCCAACGCCGACTGCGCCACCGCTTGGGATGATCCGACGACCCCATTGAGTCGGATTAACTCGGCGCTGACCAGCTGCTGATGTTCCTCCATCCGTGTCTGGGCTGCTCCCTGCGTCCGGAGCATCTCCATGATGGCCTCCATGGAATTCTGATGGTCAGGTCTTCTGTCAGAATGCAGGTAGGTGAATTCCAATGGTTGAAGGCAATCACAGAGACAGAGAGTGTTTACTCTTGAACAGGTTCGACTTTAATAGTAAGAACAGAGTAAATTCTAAGAGAGAACAAGTGCTAAAAGCACAAGTGTAAGATAAGGTAAATGGGAGCTTATTGGAGGTCCACAGTAGAACCGTCCGCGTTATCCCCGAACGCAATTAGTGAAGACCTGACAATGGACAAGCAGAAGAGAGGTATGTTAAATAGAGACAAAATACCAACATTCCACACACACCCCCGTGACAGCCAATCAGGAACCACCCCTAAGTGACAGCACTAATTGACAGGGAAATGACAGGTGACAAGCCCAGTGACATATGCCAGGAAAGTGGGAGGTCACCGACCGAGGTCGGTGTCCAGAACGTAACACGTAAGGGTAACATAATTGTAAATGATTGACCCACAGAGTGCGTGTATCATGGATGGGGGGCACGTCATGTTTACTGTATACTTGTTTTCAAATGGAGTATAGGATAGGGATGGTATAACACAAAAGCTCCTCTCAAGCAAGGAAGCTATTTCAGCAATATAATGTAACCTGTAATTTTAGCTGTGCACATTCATGACGCCAAGAGGAATAAATCTACAGATTCTGGTGACCCCGTCCCCCTCTCCTCTAGCGCCACCATGTGGATTCATAGCCTGGATCTGTTGAGACTGGCAATATTGGCAACTCTTCTTCTTTCTGTCATCTACCAAGTAAAAAGTATGTGAAAGTAAAGGCAACGCGTGGGCAGATAGTTAGGCCTTGCCGGGAGTCTGCACACTAAAGAGTGCACTCTTCTAGTTCCATGATGTCTTAACCCTTTCACTACCACACTACAGAAGGTTAACCCGTTCACTACCACACTACAGACAGTTAACCGTCTGTAGTGTGGTAGTGAACGGTAAACCTCTTGAGCCCTAGCTCTATTTTCTGAAAATCCGCCTAAAAATACATACCTAAGTAAATGGAAGATTGCTCCACTTCTACAAGGTCCATTTGCATGTTCTTGGTATCTAGGGACATCTATGGATCTCAGGGAATGTAGTCCCAGTGTCAGAAATATTGTGTTTGATTGATTGATTGAACATTTTATTAACAGATTGCGGAATGGGTACAATACAGTACGGCTCAATACACACAATTGTTAAAGGGATGCAGACCAGAGAAAGACTTTCGTCTTGATCAGGGTCCCCCATTTTCAATTCATAATGACATTTATGACATATACACGACATACATATCATGACAATTATGACATACAGATATACAGTACTGTTACATTTATGACATACAAGATATACAAATATACAGTACTGTTTAACAAAGATCTTAAAAGAAAATATATACATTCGAGGGGGAAGAAACTGTACATTAGGAGGGGGTTGGGTGGGTGGGTGGGGGTGGATTTGGACATTTACAGGGGGCAGTTTCGAATTGCAGCCTCCCGTAGGTGCTCTTTGAGGGCGGTTTTGAAGGTGGGTAGGGAATCACATTATTTTACGACTGTGGGTAGGGCGTTCCACATTGTTGTAGCATAATTGCGAAACGTGTTTAGTCCCTTGTTTCAGCCAAATCTGTGTTTAACAAGATTTGTGGAACTCCCTCTGGTGTTGTGGTCGTGGTATTCACTGACCTTTGGGAAGTATTTCGACATGTACATGGGCATCTTAGTGGTGTAGTGTATCTTGTAGACCAGGCCCATTGCAAGCTGCTGTCGTCTACTCTAAGCCATCCTAGGATGTCAAAATGGGCAGGGGTGAGGTGGGTCAAGTAGTAGTCTGACCAGTTTGTTTTGTGATGTTTGTAGTCTTGTTTTTAGTGCCTTTACTTTAGTGTTAATATACTTTTTTTTTGTATCTTTGACATGAATGGTGAATAACACCATGCTAAAAATGTCCAGACATGAAAACCTGCCACTAAGCTTGTTCAACATCTTCTTGAGATCACGTGTACAAAAAATCTAAGCTAATTAATAAAGGGAAGATTATTAAACAGAAGGTTTTGTAGATACAGTACTGAATTCTGCCATCCGGACACATGCTTTTTGAAATATTATTATAGAATATAGAATATCAGGCCTATAAATTACCTTTTTTTTTTTCTTTTTTTTTTGGTCTTTTTCCCCCTCCATTTTCCTCCGATTTTCTCCCATCCCAATGTTAGTCGTATGCCAATTCCCAGTCCCTTCCTGGTCGCTGCGCTTTACCCCCCACAGTCAGATCATTTGGGAGAGTGGAGGCTACCACGTGCTTCCTCCGACACACGTCCAGCCAATCACCGCTTCTTTTCACCTGGCAGCGCGGATTCTCATTGAGAGGGCGTAGCGTGTGGGAGGACCACACTATCCCCCTCACGTCCAAACTGTAGGAGTCGCTGTTTACAACGACCCGGACCCACCCCGCTAGCTTCTCCCACCCTCTGATACAGCCAATTGTATCAGTGCAGACGGCCAGCCAAGCTGGTGACAACCCCGGAGCTGTGAGCTGGATTCGAACAGGCGAACCAAGCTCACAGCTCCGGGGCTGGTGACGAACGCAATCTCCGCTCGACCACCTAACCGCCTATAAATTACCTTATTATAGCCAAGTCGCACATCTATGGATCAGGCCAAATCTCATCTTTCCAATTAGTTCAATTTGGATTTAGTATCACCAGGCGTGCAGCAAGAACCGTGAATGAAATCTACTGTAAATACAGTTACTTTTTTATTATGTAGATTCCTCCGCCATTTTTGATCAGATTGCAGAACGTTTTTTGCTAGACGTTCACAGAAAGGTAGATAAACTAACTGCGTTCTAATTTATGCCAATAACGTTCAGTTTTGTGGTAGATAATCCCGAAAAATAAGATAAATTAAAGAAAGATTCCACAAGTCATATGATTGGCAGGAGCTGGCTTGAGCTGGGTAGTGTCGTTTTTTGAAATTCCAACACCATTCGAAATCTGTGGGTCTCCTCTCCATATATGACGAAAAAAATGGCGGCGTGCATTCAAAATGGCAGATATTCGCTAGTTTATGAATACATTCCCAAAACGAATATTTCACTAATAACACTTTAACCTATTGGTAAACAAACGTATTGCTGAAAATATACACTATGACTGCTGTTGTGACAGGGTTAGGATCTTTACTCTTGGCTACATTTGAAAAAGAAAACGCAACATTAATTCATACAGTCTGTAGAGATTGACTTATGACGTGATGTCATTTGCGGTCCGCCGACGGACCGTTCGGGCTAAAGAGGTTAACCTTCTGTAGTGTGGTAGTGAAAGGGTTAAAATGTTGAAAATGTTGTGGTCTTTGAAAACATGCCAGCAAAGGTACAATATCTCCCAGTTCATTGTGCATCACTGGCAGCCTCAATAAAGGCAGAATAAGGTATTTGCTAAAACGGGACGCCTTGATTGAAAATCCATTACTCCTGATATTAGATTGTTGGCTTGCTCTGTCAGATCTGGTTAGCGCCAAAAGTGTCAGTCGGAAGACGCTTGTTCAACCAGATTTTCGTATAGCGGAAAATCTGAGCTCATGAGGTTTCTATAGTTGAGGAAAAACGATATCAAAATATCTGTTTATTGTTTACAAACTCTCAAAGACACTGTGCAGTGTAATCCAAGTCTCCTTTATCCGGTCATATTCTCAATACTTAACACATGTATTTTTGCTATAAACTTAAACAGTCTCACGCCTGAGCAAGCGCATCGATTTAAATCCCGCCACCTGACTCGTTTCATTGGCCGCAGGGTTCTTCTCCCACTCACCCACTGCCCCAATGAACAAGTGAAATAATGAATTAATACAACCTTTTCAAAAGTGTTTCTATATTTTAATTTGAAATAAAATCCACATCCTGAATTCGATGAAGTGAAAGTGAATTCATCCCAACGCAACGTCAGACACACACACACACACACACACACACACACACACACACACACACACACACACACACACACACACACACACAAAGCGTAATAAGGAATGGTACGCTTCAGTTCCTAAGGACCTGTTATTTTGTGTTCACATTAGCAGTGTGGGAGGACTTGTTCTCGATGAGCAGCATCGAGGAGACAGAGGAGTGACAGAGGAGACATAGGAGACAGAGGAGACAGAGAAGACAGAGGAGACAGAGAAGACAGAGAAGACAGAGGAGACAGAGAAGACAGAGGAGACAGAGGAGACAGAGAAGACAGAGGAGACAGATAAGACAGAGGAGACAGAGAAGACAGAGAAGACAGAGGAGACAGAGAAGACAGAGAAGACAGAGGAGACAGAGGAGACAGAGGAGACATAGGAGACAGAGGAGACAGAGGAGACAGAGAAGACAGAGGAGACAGAGAAGACAGAGGAGACAGAGGAGACAGAGAAGACAGAGGAGACAGAGAAGACAGAGGAGACAGATAAGACAGAGAAGACAGAGAAGACAGAGGAGACAGAGGAGACAGAGAAGACAGAGGAGACAGAGGAGACAGAGGAGACATAGGAGACAGAGGAGACAGAGAAGACAGAGGAGACATAGGAGACAGAGAAGACAGAGGAGACAGAGAAGACAGAGAAGACGGAGGAGACGGAGGAGACGGAGGAGACGGAGGAGACAGAGAAGACAGGAGACAGAGGAGACAGAGGAGACAGAGGAGACAGAGGGGACAGAGGAAACAGAGGAAACAGAGGAGACAGGGGAGACAGAGGAGACAGAGGAGACAGAGGAGACAGAGGGGACAGAGGGGACAGAGGGAACAGAGGGAACAGAGGGAACAGAGGAGACAGAGGGGACAGAGGAGACAGAGGAGACAGAGGAGACAGAGGAGACAGGGGAGACAGAGGAGACAGAGGCCACCGAGGAGACAGGGGAGACAGAGGAGACAGAGAAGACAGAGGCCACCGAGGAGACAGAGGAGACAGAGAAGACAAAGGAGACAGAGGAGACAGAGGAGACAGAGGGGACAGAGGAGACAGAGGAGACAGAGGAGAGAGAGGAGACAGAGGAGACAGAGGAGACAGAGGAAACAGAGGAGACAGAGGAGAGAGAGAAGACAGAGGAGACAGAGGAGACAGAGGAGACAGAGAAGACAGAGGAGACAGAGGAGACAGAGGAGACAGGGGAGACAGAGGAGACAGAGGAGACAGAGAAGACAGGGGAGACAGAGGAGACAGGGGAGACAGAGGAGACAGAGGAGACAGAGGAGACAGGAGACAGGAGACAGAGGAGACAGAGGAGACAGAGGAGACAGAGGAGACAGGGGAGACAGGGGAGACAGAGAAGACAGAGGAGACAGAGGAGACAGGGGAGACAGAGGAGACAGAGAAGACAGAGGAGACAGAGGAGACATGGGGGACAGGGGAGACAGAGGAGACAGGGGAGACAGAGGAGACAGAGAAGACAGGGGAGACAGAGGAGACAGAGAAGACAGAGGAGACAGAGGAGACAGAGGAGACAGGGGAGACAGGGGAGACAGAGGAGACAGGGGAGACAGAGGAGACAGAGGAGACAGAGGAGACAGAGGAGACAGGGGAGACAGAGGAGACAGAGGAAACAGAGGAGACATAGGAGACAGAGGAGACAGAGAAGACAGAGGAGACAGAGGAGACAGAGGAGACAGAGGAGACAGAGAAGACAGAGGAGACAGGGGAGACAGAGGAGACAGAGGAGACAGAGGAGACAGAGGGGACAGAGGAAACAGAGGAGACAGAGAAGACAGAGGAGACAGGGGAGACAGAGGAGACAGAGGGGACAGAGGAGACATAGGAGACAGAGGGGACAGAGGAAACAGAGAAGACAGGAGACAGGAGACAGAGGAAACCGAGGAGACAGAGGAGACAGAGGAGACAGAGGAAACCGAGGAGACAGAGGAGACAGAGGAGACAGAGAAGACAGAGGAGACATAGGAGACAGAGAAGACAGGAGACAGGAGACAGAGGAAACCGAGGAGACAGAGGAGACAGAGGAGACAGAGGAGACAGAGGAAACCGAGGAGACAGAGGAGACAGAGGAGACAGAGGAGACAGAGGAGACAGGGGAGACAGAGGAGACAGAGGAGACAGAGGAGACAGAGGGGACAGAGGAGACAGAGGAGACAGAGGAGACAGAGGAGACAGAGAAGACAGAGGAGACAGAGGAGACAGAGGAGACAGAGAAGACAGAGGAGACATAGGAGACAGAGAAGACAGGAGACAGAGGAGACAGAGGAGACAGAGGAGACAGAGGAAACCGAGGAGACAGAGGAGACAGAGGAAACCGAGGAGACAGAGGAGACAGAGGAGACAGAGGAGACAGAGAAGACAGAGGAGACAGAGAAGACAGAGGAGACAGAGGAGACAGAGGAGACAGAGGGGACAGAGGAAACGGAGGAGACAGAGGAGACAGAGGAGACAGAGGGGACAGAGGAAACAGAGGAGACAGAGGAGACAGAGGAGACAGAGGAGACAGAGGAGACAGAGGAGACAGAGGACACAGAGGAGACAGAGGAGACAGAGGCCTGTCATGGGAGCACAGCAGCAGTAGAGAGTAGGTGGAAATCAAAGGTGAAACACAGCCTCCGTGTCTAATCTATTGAATTACGAAGCCCAATCTTAGGGGGCTCATACAGAACCAAGCATTTCACTGTCATGTACACGTCACATGTAAAACAAAACTTGAAACTTGAACTTGAATCTCAATAGGGGTTCTCGGCTGCAGGGTCTTCCCACTTATATGTAACGCACGGCCACTGCAATCTCCGGGAATACGAGCAGTAACACGCTGCTATAATAGACCTTCCGGCTGTCTGCGTCGCTGCAGGCTTGGCTGGCTGCTTCCTTTAGTAAAAAAAAACGGATGTGTCTGAAAGTAGGGGTTTCTTTCTCTCATTTGACAAGTTTCCCTTTCAGCGCCGGCGGTTTTTGACAAGGATGTATTTATGTCGGAAATGGCTAAGTGTGTCTGCTCACATCAGTGCTCACAACCTGTACTCGCGTTTACCGATATTTCAGTGGGTTATTATATCAGTCGCTCGTGGTGGATGGCTGCCGGTCGTTCGCGCACAATGATCGAGGTCAGCCCCCTGTGATTTAGTGATCACGGTTAGGAGGCCAACCAAGCAAGTAATAAGCATTGATTTAAAGAAAGGATGCTATCGCTCCACCGTGGTCGATGAAAAGTTGTTGGTGGCGGCGGTAGGGGGGGGGGGGGGGGGGAGCGGTGTGTTATTTTTAACATTGTGATTCACGTGCTACAGGAGGGCAGCCTGTTGCCATCCTCTTCCCTGCAGCGATAGCCAGCGAGCTCACTGCTGTGTGGAGGAGGAGGAGGGACCCATGTGTGCCAAGTTATGCAACCGTCTCTCAGGAGAAGCCGCGCGCAGGGGGCTGGTCGTACCGTAGGGCCGCTCGGTCTTAACTCTCCCAGAGAGGAAGGAGGGCTTTTCTCTCTCCTTATTTGGTCTTAAGCCCGCCCACCCGCCCCCACCCTCCTCTCACCCCCACCCTCCTCCTCCTCCTCCGTAGTGTGTGGTTTCTTTCTCAGGAATAACAGATTTACAGGCTGCATCAGGTGCTGCTGACGATGACAAATGCCGTAGTCGGGATTTAAATTGCCTGTTGATCTTGCACCGCTGCAGCTTTTGTGTCTAAGCTGTTGTTGTGATGTGGCTCGCGTCACATGTTGCAGAGATTTCTCCACGGTCGTCTCTTAGCCTCTGTGGGGCGGGACACTCACTCTTCTTGCCCCTGGGGGGGGGGGGGGGGGGTTAACACACAGGGCTTTATGGGGGACTCTACACATTGTTCAGGTCAAAAGCCTACTGTAATGTTCATTGACCACATGCACACGGTTGGCCGATTTGCTCTTATGTCATGCTCAGGTTGGGATTCCCCAAGGTGGGAACGGGGTGTGTAACACTGGGGAAATGTGTTCATGACACAGGAGCAAAATGGCCTCCGTGTGAATATGGTCAGTTGAGAGTAAGGAGGATGTAAGCTTTTCTACACCGTAGACTGATCAATAATATTTTTGTGTAGTGTAATTTGTGTGTTTTGATATGCTGTATATTATATTATCTGAAAGTGATTGATCCACGTCACCTCAGCTGTAGGGTTGGGCACCAAGAACCGGTTCTAATAGGAACCGGTTCCTAACTTCCGGTTCTGGACATATTTGCATTTCGATTCATAATTTCGATTCTTAAAAAAAATTAAAAAAGTTAATTTTTGTTACTTTGTTAATTAATACCCTAGTTACAGTACAGCAACCAAATTAAACTGTATCAAGTCAACTGACAATGTGAATAGTATGAAAAAAATTTAAGATTTAAAAAAAAGCGAAATAAGCTGTGACCTGTTTTGACCTGCACCTCAAAGAATCGGAATCGAGAATCGTTTAGAACAGGAATCGAAATGGAGAATCGGAATCGGAAGATGTTGATTCATGTATACAATCCATGGTGTCTTGATTATGATCATTTATCACTCATTTGTTAATAATTCATATTCAAATAGGTGGACCAGTGCAAAACTAATTTATATCATGTTCTTTGTATTTTCCACTAACTAGGTGATATCTACCCATCATACTAGCGTTGCCTCTTCATAATCTACCCCACAATGACATTTTCATCTCAAAGATATTTGATAAATCTAATATTAAATCATTAGATCTACCGGTAAATCATTGTAGCCTACCGCTAAATCACTGTAGCCTACTGATTAATCACTGTAGACTACTGGTATGACTACTTCTATGCGAGGTTTGATGCTGGTAATAACAACACCAGCTCACAAGCCTCGGCAATGGGGGGGGGGGGGGGTCGGCTGCTGATGGAGGCGCAGTGTTCAGGGTAACAGAGCATGAGGTGAGGCGGACCTTTAAAAAAGTGAATATCAGGAAGGCAGCAGGTCCGGACGGCATCCCCGGCCGCGTCCTAAAAGTCTGTGCCGACCAACTGGCCCCAGTATTCACTGACATATTTAACCTGTCCTTAGAACAGGCTGTCATCCCCACCTGCCTGAAGAAGTCCACTATTATCCCTGTACCCAAAAAATCCAAGCCTGCTTGCCTCAACGACTACCGCCCTGTAGCTCTCACCTCCATAGCCATGAAGTGCTTTGAGAAGCTAGTAAAGGGCTACATCTGCTCCTCCCTCCCCATCAACATGGACCCCCTGCAATTTGCATACCGCCCCAACAGGTCCACGGAGGACGCCATATCCCATGTGCTGCACACAGCAGCATCACACCTGGACAAGAGGCAGGGGAACTATGTGAGAATGCTATTCATCGACTACAGCTCGGCATTCAATACCATAGTCCCCTCCATACTCATAGCCAAGCTCAGGGACCTGGGCTTGGGCTATGACCTCTGCCAGTGGGTCTTGGACTTCCTGACTGGCAGACCCCAGGTGGTGAGAGCAGGCAACTGCACCTCCTCATCCATCACCCTCAACATAGGGGCCCCCCAGGGCTGTGTTCTGAGTCCCCTCCTCTACTCCCTGTACACACACGACTGTGTGGCTCAGCGGAGTAGCAATACAATCGTCAAATTTGCTGACGACACAGTGGTGGTGGGCCTGATCTCTGCCAACGACGAGAGGGCCTACCTGGAAGAGGTCAAGGTCCTGGCGGGATGGTGCCAGGAAAACAGCCTCTCCCTGAACGTCAGCAAAACAAAGGAGATGATTGTGGACTTCAGGAGGTCGGGGGTCAAGGACTACAGCCCCCTCAGCATCGACGGGGCACCGGTTGAGAGAGTCAACAGCTTCAAGTACCTCGGAGCCCACATATCCGAGGACTTGAAATGGACCATACACATTAACAGTGTGGTGAAGAAGGCACGACAACGCCTCTACTTCCTCAGGCGCCTAAGGAAGTTCCAAGTCAGCCAGAAGATCCTTAAGAACTTCTACTCATGTACAATAGAGAGCATCTTGACCGGCAACATCACCTCCTGGTTTGGGAATAGCACTGCAAAAGACCAAAGCAGACTACAAAGAGTGACACGTTCAGCCGAACGCACAATTGGAGGGGGGCTCCCCACTCTCCAGAACATTTACAACAAGCGTTGCAAGGGGAAGGCTAAGAGAATTATTAAGGACTCGAGCCACCCGAACAACTGCCTCTTTGAACTGCTGCCGTCAGGCAAGCGACACAGGAGTCTCAAGGCGAGCACAGAAAGACTCAGAAGTAGCTTCTATCCCCAGGCCATCAGGCTGCTAAACGAACAATGAATGAACACTACACAACAACAACCACCAAACACACATAGCACACACATCCACACGCACACACTCACTTTAAACAAACACACTGTAGCACCCACTACACACACTTTATAGCACACACCCACTTTAAACAAACACACTGTAGCACCCACTCCCCACACTTTATATTTATGGATGAAGGATTGCACTACAACTCGTACACCTTACTGTAAATTGTACCTAAAATTGTACCTCATCCCATTTCTGCTTTGCACTAGATAGTACTGTACATTAGTACACTGCATAGTATTGTGTATTGTATATTATATGGTAACTCAGAACATTGTACATATGTCTATACCGAACAACTGTGACCTCATTCTTCTTCTAAATTCATGCTATATTATGTTATTATGTTATTTGATACTATCTTGTCTAGCACAGTCTCTGGAGCGTAACAGTAAGAAGCATTTTGTATGAAAGTATTCTGTACTTCTGTATGACAACTATTAAAGAACTTGAACTGGTAAATCACTGTAGTCTACAGATAAATCACTGTAGTCTACTGGTAAATCACTGTAGTCTACTGGTAAATCACTGTAGTCTACAGATAAATCACTGTAGTCTACTGGTAAATCACTGTAGTCTACAGGTAAATCACTGTAGTCTAGTGGTAAATCACTGTAGTCTAGTGGTAAATCACTGTAGTCTAGTGGTAAATCACTGTAGTCTACAGATAAATCACTGTAGTCTAGTGGTAAATCACTGTAGTCTAGTGGTAAATCACTGAAGCCTACTGACTTGTCCCAGAGAAAGCAGTTGAAAACACGGGCGCACACCGGTCTGTCCGACTTATGACTGCCTTTTCGAGTTTGTAAATCCTACAACGAATTTATAATACGAAGCCATACAAAGTACTTTTATTTATGTCTGTTCGAGAATGAGGACCAATGTCATTCATTAGGCATTGGGTTGTGCTTTGTAACACCCATTTGTTGGCTTTGCATAGCAGGCAAATTTTTCCAGTAACACGAAAAAAAGGACAATGCAAACATGGGTTTTGGTAGTCAAATTCATATATTTTTTCAAATTCTAATGACATTTTTTTATATTGAAATTGGTTCGGACAGCCCTAATTCAGACCTGCTGGCAGACCCCAGCAGGGGCCAGGTGGGTTGTAGGCTAATAGTTTGATTAGACTGTGTCAATGTTGAATATGAGGAAAGGAATCGGCTATCATTGATTGTTGGAAAAGGGTATTAAATTAAAATAGGGTTATTTTACATAAACACTCCATCTATCTGCTCCTCCTCCTCACCTCTCTTCTCAAATAAATGGAGTGCATGAAGTGTGTGTGTGTGTGTGTGTGTGTGTGTGTGTGTGCGTGTGTGCGTGTGCGCGTGCGTGTGTGCATGTATGTGTGCGTGCGTGTGCATGTGTGTGTGTGCATGTATGTGTGCGTGCGTGTGTGTGTGTGTGCATGTATGTGTGCGTGTGTGTGTGTGTGTGTGCATGTGCGTGTGTGTGTGTGTGCATGTATGTGTGCGTGTGTGTGTGTGTGTGTGCATGTATGTGTGCATGTGTGTGTGTGTGTGTGTGCATGTAGCGTGTATAGTATACTGTAGCTTGGACTCGAGCATTGACTGCATTCGGACTCGGAAGGTGCAGACTCGGACTCGAACTTGTTAATTGATAAATCCAGTTTAAAAAAAATATTTAATAGGCCCCAATCATTTGGCATATTGATATATTTTTTTTGTCTACTTTTTCTCCCATTTTCTATTTTTTCTTCCCTCCCAATTTTCGTATCGTCCAATTCTACCCTCCCCTGTCTCGAACGTTGTTAGACCATGCCTCCCACAAGCCGGCTGCAATGTGGACGAAGCCTTACAACACGCCGCCCCCGTCGCTTGCTGCGCAGGCGCACCAACCGACCTGTAGGAGTCGCTGTCCACAACGTCCGATCCCCACCCACCAGCTTCCCACCCCTAACACTGCCAATTGTGTTAGTATGAACGACCAGCCAAGCTGATAGCAATGCGGAGAGCTGGGCTCGAACCCAGCGTCTCCTGCATTGGTGGCGAGCGCCTTGCCCACTACACCACCTAGCCGCCCGTGGCATATTGATATTGATGACTAGTGCATTTGTTTGTACTCGGACTCGGACTAGGATAATGGGGACTCAACTCTGATTTGACAATTTCTCTTGAGTGGAGTGGACTCTTTTTTGGTGACTCAGACTTGGACTCGGACTCGAGATTTAGTGACATTACATTTACATTTACATTTAGTCATTTGCTTTTATCCAAAGCGACTTACAAGTTCTGTACGACAAGTCATCAGGAAGGCACAACTCTATCAGCTGAGTAACAATGTTCATCAAAGTGTTGAGTGCTACAGTGTAGGTTAGTTTATTAGGACAAGTGCATGATAGTAAGGTTAGTTAGGGTTAGATTTTTGTATTTTTTATTTTTTTATTTCGGATAATGCTTGAAGAAGTGCGTCTTTAGTCGACGGCGAAAGATTGGACGGGTTTCGGCTGTCCTAACTGGGGTGGGTAGTTCATTCCACCATTGTGGGGCACGGACTGTGGTGACTCGACTACAACACTGGTGTGGAGTCATGTCCTCTCCACCCCCTGGCCTACATGTCCTCTCCACCCACCTCCTGGACTACATGTCCTCTCCACCCACCTCCTGGACTACATGTCCTCTCCACCTCCTGGACGACATGTCCTCTCCACCCCCTGGACTACATGTCCTCTCCACCCACCTCCTGGACGACATGTCCTCTCCACCTCCTGGACGACATGTCCTCTCCACCTCCTGGACTACATGTCCACTCCACCCACCTCCTGGACGACATGTCCTCTCCACCCACCTCCTGGACGACATGTCCTCTCCACCCCCTGGACTACATGTCCTCTCCACCCCCTGGACTACATGTCCTCTCCACCCCCTGGACTACATGTCCTCTCCACCTCCTGGACTACATGTCTTCTCCACCTCCTGGACGACATGTCCTCTCCACCCCCTGGACTACATGTCCTCTCCACCTCCTGGACTACATGTCCTCTCCACCCCCTGGACTACATGTCCTCTCCACCTCCTGGACTACATGTCCTCTCCACCCACCTTCTGGACGACATGTCCTCTCCACCCCCTGGACTACATGTCCACCCACCTCCTGGACTACATGTCCTCTCCACCCACCTCCTGGACTACATGTCCTCTCCACCCACCCCCTGGACGACATGTCCTCTCCACCCACCTCCTGGACTACATGTCCTCTCCACCTCCTGGACTACATGTCCTCTCCACCCACCTCCTGGACTACATGTACTCTCCACCCCCTGGACTACATGTCCTCTCCACCCACCTCCTGGACTACATGTCCTCTTCACCCCCTGGCCTACATGTCCTCTCCACCCATCCCCCTGGACTACATGTCCTCTCCACCCCCTGGACTACATGTCCTCTCCACCCATCCCCCTGGACTACATGTCCTCTCCACCCCCTGGACTACATGTCCTCTCCACCCCCTGGACTACATGTCCTCTCCACCCATCCCCCTGGACTACATGTCCTCTCCACCCCCTGGACTACATGTCCTCTCCACCCACCTCCTGGACTACATGTCCTCTCCACCTCCTGGACGACATGTCCTCTCCACCCCCTGGACTACATGTCCTCTCCACCCACCTCCTGGACGACATGTCCTCTCCACCTCCTGGACGACATGTCCTCTCCACCTCCTGGACTACATGTCCTCTCCACCCACCTCCTGGACGACATGTCCTCTCCACCCACCTCCTGGACGACATGTCCTCTCCACCCCCTGGACTACATGTCCTCTCCACCCCCTGGACTACATGTCCTCTCCACCCCCTGGACTACATGTCCTCTCCACCTCCTGGACTACATGTCTTCTCCACCTCCTGGACGACATGTCCTCTCCACCCCCTGGACTACATGTCCTCTCCACCTCCTGGACTACATGTCCTCTCCACCCCCTGGACTACATGTCCTCTCCACCTCCTGGACTACATGTCCTCTCCACCCACCTTCTGGACGACATGTCCTCTCCACCCCCTGGACTACATGTCCACCCACCTCCTGGACTACATGTCCTCTCCACCCACCTCCTGGACTACATGTCCTCTCCACCCACCCCCTGGACGACATGTCCTCTCCACCCACCTCCTGGACTACATGTCCTCTCCACCTCCTGGACTACATGTCCTCTCCACCCACCTCCTGGACTACATGTACTCTCCACCCCCTGGACTACATGTCCTCTCCACCCACCTCCTGGACTACATGTCCTCTTCACCCCCTGGCCTACATGTCCTCTCCACCCATCCCCCTGGACTACATGTCCTCTCCACCCCCTGGACTACATGTCCTCTCCACCCATCCCCCTGGACTACATGTCCTCTCCACCCCCTGGACTACATGTCCTCTCCACCCATCCCCCTGGACTACATGTCCTCTCCACCCCCTGGACTACATGTCCTCTCCACCCCCTGGACTACATGTCCTCTCCACCCATCCCCCTGGACTACATGTCCTCTCCACCCCCTGGACTACATGTCCTCTCCACCCATCCCCCTGGACTACATGTCCTCTCCACCCCCTGGACTACATGTCCTCTCCACCCCCTGGCCTACATGTCCTCTCCACCCATCCCCCTGGACTACATGTGAGGAAACAGAATAGTCTTGAAGAGACTTTTTGTAGATTAATTAAACCAGCCTGAGAGAGTAGGTAATCAGGATCCTGGGATATTTACAGAGAAAATGCAGATCCGGTTGACAATGTAGCCTACTAATTTGTGGTTATAGTTTTTATAGTCACGACTCCATGTGAGTAAACAGATGTCATATTATGCTTAAAAAGTATAAAACGTATTAAATTAACATAGCTAGGTGTTTAGTGGGGATTTCATCATGTGCCGTGCCTAAACGATGCCGCCACCCTGCCAGGATCCTCTTTATACTGTGTTTTTATACTATATAATGTGATGACGAGTCTGAGGCAGGCTGTCAGATAGACGGGGTGTTTAACACATTGTACGGTATCTGGCCTCCTTAACCCAGAGGCTCTCAGCCTGCCATTACAACCATACCATTAGTGCTTCCCTCTGCACCCCGGCCAGCTCTGTAATTGCCGGCGTGGACCATTAAAGCACCGGATAGCCGAGTGGCACGGGGGACCCGCAGCACCCCCGCACTTTCAACGTCGCCACAACATGCTAAACAAGGGGATTTTTACTTCGCAGCAATGGATGACACACAGGCTCTAATGGGCAAGTCTCATTCCAGATCATGTTACAGTATTTTCATAGTTTATTAGATAATCATCCGATTGTAAAGGGGCAGGGGAACTGTGAAACTAATGCCAGGCGTTGAATAATCTCACTGTTTCTCCAAGCAAGCGCGGGAAGGTTTTCATGCAGCACGGCGAGCGATTATGTTCTTTTGTCATCGCACATGCAATTTACTCTGAAATTACATTTGTTTGCAGATTTTAATATGAACTAATGAATATGAAAGCACTGCCTGCACAGGAGAGGAAGGCCAGGATGAAATTGACAAAAATATGATTGCCCATTCTTGCAGCTACAGCAGTGCACACAGGAGGAGGGAGGACATGTGTGATGACAGGTTTAGGCTCCGCTTTTTTTTCTTTCTTTTTTTTGCAACATGACTCTAAATCAAGCTCTCTCTACAAACTCAAACTCCATTTTGTTTATTTAAGTTAATTGACCGAATTAATCTCAAACCCACCCTCTTTTCTTGATCCTCCAATCCTCCAAAACCGTTGCTTCCCTTGGACAAACAAAGCAACAGTTGTGATTGGAAGATCAAGAAGGAGACCATTGAGGGTACTAACTCTCGTGACATTATCCACATAATAGTACATAATAGTAATACATGATGATAGCAATTATCAGCACGTTGGGCTGTAATTCTTGTATGAAAGGTGCTATACAAATAAAGTGTATTATTATTATTATTATTATTATTATTATTATTATTATTATTATTATTATTATTATTATTATTATTATTATTATTATTATTATTATTATTATTATTATTATTATTATTATTATTATTATTATTATTATTATTATTATTATTATTATATTATTACCTCCCAAGGGAAGAGTTGCCACCTTTCTGTCCAAAAGAACAGAACACAGGGAGCTGAAACAGATGGACCCGTCCAGTGGTGACAGTGATACTTTCCCCTCACCTTACTTTCTGTTTCAGTGGTAACAGTCTGAAGCACCGCCCTCTTTTCTTGATCCTACAATTACAATTTACAATTTACAATTTAGCTGACACTTTTATCCAACGCGACTTACACATTGTGCACAACAAGTCAGCAGTACACTAGGGCTGAGCCCAAACGTTAGACGGTTTGGTTAGGACCTTCGTTCGTTACGTTGGCACTCGAATCTTAATTAATGGGTTCGAACCTCCGCTTTTCCCCCCTTTTTTCTTTTTATAAAAAAATATTATTTAAATTTTTTTTTTAAATGTATGTACGCTGTCTCTATGTGTTCGGGAGACTCAGGTGCATAAAAACCTAATTATAATCATGTCTCTGCCACAACCACTCATTATGGCAGGAGACTTATTTTACGAAAAAGAGTGAGGCGAGGGTGGAAGTGGGCAAGTAAAATACCCGGAAGACTAATGAAAATAAAATACATTTCCTAAACAACTTTATTCTTTCCTTGCGGCCTGGTACCAAATGATCCACGGTCAGGTACCGGTCCGCGACCCGATGGTTGGGGGCCTCTGCTATAGAGCCTTCGCTCTATACTCCGTTATGCACAAGTTTACAGACTTTCGGAGCGCGTACTGGAGTAGATTATTCAATGCGACTGCCAGCCAGCTTTTGTGCGATGGAGAAATACAATTTCAATTGTGACCAAGAGAAGATCATCTCCCGATTTAGATACAATTTAACACAAACGGTTCCAAAGATATTAACATTTCTCTGCATATTTTCACACCGCAAACAAAGTAGGCTACTGGGTCAAATATGGGGTCCCCCAGGGGTAAATTTTAGGGCCTTTACTCTTCATCCTTTATATTAATGATTTAGTTAATTCTTCTGAAATACAGCATAAAGTCATATTTGCTGATATTACAAATTTGTTTTTGTCCCATAAAAATTCACTCAAGCTTCAAGATCTACTTAACGCTGTATTGCTAAAAGTGGTTACTTGGTTTAAGTGTAACAAATGATCGCTTAATCTCAGCAAGGATAACTTTATTGTATTTCACTCTAATGAAAAAGCAATGCGTACTGATCATATCTGTATTAAGATTGGTGGAAAGGAGTTGTCAAGAGTGGTGTCCACAAAATTCCTGGGGGTCCTCATTGATCAGTCGCTCAATTTCAAATGCCACATTGAATATCTATTAACAAAACTGTCCAAATATGTTGGTTTATTCTTTAAAATACGTTATTTTCTTCCTTTACCTGCCCTTCTCACTCTCTATAAAACTTTGTTTGAGCCCCACATTAAGCCCCACATTAATTACACCCCAGCCATCTCAAGAAACTTGAATGTTTGCAAAAGAAAATATTACAAGTTGTGTCAGAGTCCGGGTTTAATACGCCCACACGTCCTCTATTCCATCGCTTTGGTTTCCTGAGGCTTGCTGATTTTAATGTCCACCAAAATGCTTCAATGATGTATCTAGTTGTGTATAACATGAATAGGGATGGGAATTGATACGATTTTATCGATACGATTCCATTATCGATTCTGCTTATCGATTCGATTCTTTGTTGCTTCCCTTATCGATTCCTGATACATTTATAATTTTTATAAATAAATTGGAAATGCAACAGAACTAAGCTGGTTAGAATAACAACATGCAACTTGACATTTCTGATTGTCATTTATTTGTTGTCAGAAATGTCAGAAAAATACAAAAACTGTAAAAAATGTATTAACTATACACTTAAATAAAATAAGGTATTTGAGAACAAATTTAATCTATTGAACTGTAGTTGCACTCAAGAGGTCGCAATAACCTACCTGTATAAATAAAGGTTAAAAGTAAAAACATAACTGACACATAAGTAACATCTAGGAAAGCAATTCACCTACCAAAATTCTGAGGCTTCTACCTCCTCTGATGTCGTGCACGAGTGCACACACACACACACACACACACACACACGCAATTGTCAGAAAAACATGGCATCGATAAGAGAGGAATTGATAGTCACAGAGGCATGCGATTCCAGGAATCGGACAATTTGGAACCGGTTCCCAATCAATATCCGATTCTCGATTCCCATCCCTAAACATGAATCACAGACTGTCTGAGCTTGTCCCAGTCTGCCGTCCCCTGCACACTCATAACACTAGGAATAAGCATCTTATCTTTGGTAAGAGAAGAAAGCTTAAATGTACCAGCCTAAGTATAACATGCAGGGGCCTACAGATCTGGAACAAGCTCGACGAGAGTCTAAAACTGTCAAAATCCATCTCCACCTTCAAAAAGTCACTGAAAGAGAAATTGCTCAAATCATATCTGTAAATAGTAACTAAACTTGGTAATATTATTGTATTTATTTATTTATTTATTTATTTATTTATTTATTTATTTATTTATTTATTTATGTATGTATGTATGTATGTATGTATGTATGTATGTATGTATGTATGTATGTATGTATGTATGTATGTATGTATGTATGTATGTATGTATGTATGTATGTATGTATGTATGTATGTATGTATGTATGTATGTATGTATGTATGTATGTATGTATGTATGTATGTATGTATGTATGTATGTATGTATGTATGTATGTATGTATGTATGTATGTATGTATGTATGTATTTATTTATTTATTTATTTATTTATTTATTTATTTATTTATTTATTTATTTATTTATTTATTTATTTATTTATTTATTTATTTATTTATTTATTTATTTATTTATTTATTTATTTATTTATTTATTTATTTATTTATTTATTTATTTATTTATTTATTTATTTTTTTTTTTTTTTTTTTTTTTTTTTTTTTTTGGGGGAGACCTGGCACACGCAAATTTTTTTTATGATGATGTTCTTATGATGATGACATGTATCGTATTGTGTGTGTGTGTGAATAAATTCAAAAATATTTGTCTAGCGGTGCCGAAATTGAGTGCATAGTAGTATACGCCCACACTTAGGGCCACAAAGGAAAGGTCACTTTAAAAATAGTATAGCAACAGTAACAGTGTATTGCACTACCAAAGGACCTAACATGTCCTACATGCTCTGTAAATAACTATGTACAGATACCGAGATGTCCCACTATATTACCTGTCTATTGCACAATGTTGTTTTTATGTGATTCTATTATATGTTGTACTACTGTATTGCACATCGTTGCGGGCAAGACCACCCGCATTTCATTGTATACTTGTATGCCGTGACAAATAAAACTCTTGACTTGACTTGACTATAGACATATTAGCGTAGTAGGTAGTAGTATAGGCATAATAGCATCGTACATCGTAGATAGTAGTATAGACATAGACATCCTCTAATCACAACTGTCACTTTGTTTGTCTGAGGGAAGCAACAGTTGTAATTGGAGGATCAAGAGAAGAGGGCGGGGCTTGATATAGATTTATTAGTCTGGTACTGGTAGGTGACCTCCGTATATCAGCACCTTGATGAATGTGTTCCGTCTGTTTATGCCCCCCTCCCCCTGATCCATGTGGGAATGGTTCCCTCTAGGCTGCCACTTAAACTGTTCCCAAGTTCACACGGAGAGGTGGCTATATATGACATAGATAAACAGGAAGGCAAACAACAGGGGAATAACACCACCGTGGACACAGATTCCAGGGTGAAATAGGCCATTCGGAAGGAGAACAATCATGCCGTTGGATACACAGCCTGGAAAAAGTCCAGGTGTTGTCACTTCTTTGGCTTGAGGAATGAGCTCAAGACACCCAGTCAAGATCACAAGGACACAATAGCCTAATGTTCCATTTAGGTTCATTTAAGGGGAATCGGTTGGGGTGTGGGTCCTGGAACAGAATCTGTCCTGATGACGGGTGTCGGGTAGGTCTCAGAATAGGGCCTGGGAAGTGGGTGGGTTGCTATGCGTCGCAACGGAGACCGGTCGCAATCTTTGGTGGATCACTTACATCAGTTTGCATTGAGAAATTGCTAAAACTGTAAAACGGAGGTAGGGATGGAGAAAATGAAGGGCCCATGTTTCCTCCCTTGATGGTTATGAGATTTTCTGTGGCAGATTTTCACACAAGACTTCCAAACCATCGTCTTAACAACTCCATAAAGTATTCACAAGTATTTGGACAAAACACTTAATTTGATGGTTTTCCTGTGTCCAAAATCCTTCCAGCACAATCCTAACAGTAAGGACTGTTCAGTCTGTTCATAATCATAACCATGCACTCAGATCCCTGTTTACTTGTACTTAACTACCAATTTACATGTAGTAAGTTCCCTAACCATTAGATTAGATTAGATTCAATTAAAATATATTGTCATTATACAGCACAGGACAACGACAATAAGTTGACATCTAACCAGAGTGCAAATGTAACAGTAAAGTGAGTTTACTTTTTAGCCAGATACTCTGACTTTTACTTGAGTATGATTTTGAGACGGTACCCATACTTTCACTTAAGTATAATATCTGGGTACTTTTTACATTGAGTCTACAATGTACTGTACAGGTGATTCAACTGGAGTATATATAAATATACAATGTACAGGTGATTTTATAAAAAAATATATAAATGAGTACTACTGAGTAATAATGATAATCAGATGTATGTACTACAGTGTTATAGTATTATGTACAGTGATACAGGTACTGTATAAAAACACTATAGTAGTAAGTCATACTGGCCAGTGGTATAACTGAAATAAAGGGTAGTAAGGGATAGGAGTAGGTAAGGGATATATACAGATTATAGTATATACAGGTATGTAAAAAAGATTATATGCAGGTATATTCAGACAGAGATGTGGATATATATGGTAAATAGGAATATATATATTAACCGTCTGTAGTGTGGTAGGGAAAGGTTAACTTTCTGTAGTGTGGTAGTGAAAGGTTAACCTTCTGTAGTGTGGTAGTGAAAGGTTAACCTTCTGTAGTGTGGTAGGGAAAGGTTAACCTTCTGTAGTGTGGTAGTGAAAGGTTAACCTTCTGTAGTGTGGTAGTGAAAGGTTAACCTTCTGTAGTGTGGTAGAGAAAGGTTAACCTTCTGTAGTGTGGTAGTGAAAGGTTAACCTTCTGTAGTGTGGTAGTGAAAGGTTTACCTTCTGTAGTGTGGTAGAGAAAGGTTAACCTTCTGTAGTGTGGTAGTGAAAGGTTAACCTTCTGTAGTGTGGTAGAGAAAGGTTAACCTTCTGTAGTGTGGTAGTGAAAGGTTAACCTTCTGTAGTGTGGTAGTGAAAGGTTAACCTTCTGTAGTGTGGTAGAGAAAGGTTAACCTTCTGTAGTGTGGTAGTGAAAGGTTAACCTTCTGTAGTGTGGTAGTGAAAGGTTAACCTTCTGTAGTGTGGTAGTGAAATGTTAACCTTTTGTAGTGTGGTAGTGAAAGGTTAACCTTCTGTAGTGTGGTAGTGAAAGGTTAACCTTCTGTAGTGTGGTAGTGAAAGGTTAACCTTCTGTAGTGTGGTAGTGAAAGGTTAACCTTCTGTAGTGTGGTAGGGAAAGGTTAACCTTCTGTAGTGTGGTAGTGAAAGGTTAACCTTCTGTAGTGTGGTAGTGAAAGGTTAACCTTCTGTAGTGTGGTAGTGAAAGGTTAACCTTCTGTAGTGTGGTAGAGAAAGGTTAACCTTCTGTAGTGTGGTAGTGAAAGGTTAACCTTCTGTAGTGTGGTAGGGAAAGGTTAACCTTCTGTAGTGTGGTAGTGAAAGGTTAACCTTCTGTAGTGTGGTAGTGAAAGGTTAACCTTCTGTAGTGTGGTAGGGAAAGGTTAACCTTCTGTAGTGTGGTAGGGAAAGGTTAACCTTCTGTAGTGTGGTAGTGAAAGGTTAACCTTCTGTAGTGTGGTAGAGAAAGGTTAACCTTCTGTAGTGTGGTAGAGAAAGGTTAACCTTCTGTAGTGTGGTAGGGAAAGGTTAACCTTCTGTAGTGTGGTAGTGAAAGGTTAACCTTCTGTAGTGTGGTAGAGAAAGGTTAACCTTCTGTAGTGTGGTAGTGAAAGGTTAACCGTCTGTAGTGTGGTAGAGAAAGGTTAACCTTCTGTAGTGTGGTAGTGAAAGGTTAACCTTCTGTAGTGTGGTAGTGAAAGGTTAACCTTCTGTAGTGTGGTAGAGAAAGGTTAACCTTCTGTAGTGTGGTAGTGAAAGGTTAACCTTCTGTAGTGTGGTAGTGAAAGGTTAACCTTCTGTAGTGTGGTAGTGAAAGGTTAACCTGTAGTGTGGTACAGTAGTGAAAGGTTAACCGTCTGTAGTGTGGTAGTGAAAGTGTTAAAGGAACACGGCGTTCACATCCCATTGTGGGAAATGCGCTTACCGTCTTCTCCAGAGTCAGACAAGACGATACAGTAGATACCAATTTCCTGTCTGTGCGTTCAGTAGAAAGCTAAACAAAATTATGGAAACAGATACGGGTTAAGCTAGGCTAGGTGAGTCACTGTAATGTCAAGGTCATGTCATGTTGGCTTCGTTGACAGATGTGGAGTGTGAGTGACATTTAAAACGAAGAAGCGAAGCAATGCCGTTTGTTATTTAAGACTATGTCGGACAGATTTGTGTTCATTGTGCTGCTTTTTTAAAGTGTCCCGACCCATATACAAATATGTCTTAAAGGGGAACTCCACTTTTTTTTGGAAATTAGCTTATTTAACATCTTCCCTGGAGTTAGACAAGAAGATACATACCTTTTTTGTCTCTGTGCGTGCATTTTAGCTTTGGGAATAGACGCTCCGTTAGCATAGCTTAGCTTCATCACTGGAAGTGAGGCAGGACAGTAGCCTTACAGTGCCTTACAGTGTATTGCAAGGTCTGACATTGACCAAACTTGATATGCATGACCTTGGTGGGCTCTAGGTCAACTCCTGAAAAGGGGGTCAATGTCAGACTTTGCAATCAAAAGTTAGGGGGCTAATAACCCTTGCCATAATTTCAGTGCGCCCCCTAACTTTTGATTGCAAGGTCTGACATTGACCCCCTATAAAAAAGTGGAGTTCCCCTTTAATAAAACGTGCTTAATTAAGTCGAATTCTGCCTTTGTCTCTATCAACTACATATAAATATTTATATAATTGTTTGCTTGATAGACGAAGGTTGCAACATAATTATGTAATGTCATGTCGTTGGCTGTGAGAGCAGCCCCACTGCACCCAGGCAGCGCAGCCGAGTGAAACCTTGTTGGCTGCGTCACAGTCACGAAAGGGGCTACTTAATTAATTAATCCAATCCACTTTATTTATAGAGCACATTTAAAAACAACAAAGTTTACCAAAGTGCTGTACAAGTCCCACAACATAAGATTAAAAAGAAAATATATATATATATATATTTTCTTTATTTCTTTCTTTTTTTCCCCTCGAAGCTTCGAATTAAAATCGAAGCTCGGCCCCGAAGCTTCGACTGCCAAAAAAAGCTTCGAAGGTCAGCCCTAATCATTTCTATTAGGGATGTCCGATATTATCGGCCTACCGATATCGGCATTAAAATGTGATATCGGAAAATATCGGTATCGGTTTTCCAATATATATATATATATATATATATATATTTTTTTTTGTACATTTATATAACCTTTATTTACCCATGCAAGCAAGTAAGAACAAACCCTGCATATATCGGTATCGGTTGATATCGGTATCGGAAATTAAGAGTTGGACAATATCGGTATATCGGTATCGGTAAAAAAGCCAATATCGAGCATCCCTAATTTCGATACATTATTTTCGAGTGGTAATTACAGAGCGAGCCGTGTATTTCCGCCATTGGTGTCACAGCGCATGCGCACCAGGCTATTTGGCTGCCTGGTGCGCATGCGCTGTGACACCAATGGTGGAAATACACGGCTCGCTCTGTAATTACCACTCGTTTTGTAACAATGATTTAAAAGGTTTATTAGCAACTCCAAGCTTTCAGACCCCAGCATTTCGCTGTGTTAAACCCATATTGTACGCTGGGTATCTTTGAAATTAATATCTGATATATTTTTGACACACCCCCAGCTCAGAAGCAGCGCTTGTTACTTAATACGAGCCTGGAAGCGGCATAGCTGAGAGTGACTGCGGTTACAAAAGTCCCTGGCTTGCAGATCGCAGTCACGTAAGGGGCTAGGGGGGAACAGGGGAAGACAGCATGAGATAGCACAAAAAGACAGAGCGACAGGAGACAGACATCAATTGGGTTGGAGGGGGGGGGGGTGGTTATGGGTGGGGGGGGGTTGAAGGCAAGGGAGAACAGGTGGGTTTTGAGGCGAGCTTTGAAGGTGGAGAGTGTAGGGGAGTCTCTGAAGGAACTGAGGGAGGGAGTTCGATAGTCGGGGTGCAGTGCGAGAGAAGGCCCAATCACCAAAGTTTTTGAGTTTGGATGTCGGGACAGTGAGGGAGGCAGTGGAGGAGGACCGGAGGGAACGGGTGGGGCGGTAGGGAAGAAGGAGATCAGTCAGGTAGGGGGGGGCCAGGCTGTGGAGGGCTTTGAAGGTGAGGAGTAGTGTTTTAAAGTTTATGCAGTGTTTGATCGGGAGCCAGTGGAGAGAGTGGAGGACAGGAGTGATGTGTTCACGGGGCCGGGTGTTAGTGAGGAGGCAGGCGGCTGAGTTTTGGACCATTTGCAGTTTATGGAGGGAGCGGGAGGTGATGCCAGTGAGGAGGGAGTTGCAATAGTCCAGGCGGGAGGAGATGAAGGCGTGTATGAGGGATTCAGCAGCAGGGGGGGAGAGGCAGTGACGGATTTTAGCAATGTTGCGGAGGTGAAAGTATGATGTTTTTACAATGGAGCGGACGTGGGGGTCAAATGAGAGGGTAGGGTCGAGGAGGACACCAAGGTTTCGGACTAGGGGGGAGGGGGTGATGGTGGAGTCATTGATGGTGAGTGTGATGGGTCCGGATCTGGTGAGGGTGGTTTTGGTGCCAATGATGAGAAGTTCTGTCTTGTCACTGTTCAATTTGAGAAAGTTGTGAGTCATCCAGGTTTGGAGTTCAGTAATGCAGGATTCGATGTGACTGATGGGTGGGCTGTGGGGGGATTGTGTACTGATGTAGATTTGGGTGTCATCAGCGTAGCAGTGGAAGTTGAGGTGGTATTTACGGATGATGTGACCAAGGGGGAGAATGTAGCAGATGAAGAGCAGGGGGCCAAGGATTAAGCCTTGGGGGACCCCCTAGGGCTGGGCGATATGACGATATTATATAAATATCGGGTACAGTTCATTAACGATACACTTTTTTAACGTATCGTGGATATCGTGATGTTTTGCCCAAGAGGATTGTGTCGCGTCAATCTGGTCCACCCCGTTCAAACTTTTGAACAACGCCGCTCCCACACACACACTACTGCATCAAAGTTAGTTAGTACTTATGATTAACAAAGGCATTCGTTTTGTGGCATCAACATTATATAGTTACACGTTATATAGTTACACATCAGCGTATTTACCCAAACATAGCAACGTCCGATGACGACATAGATAGCAAGCGTTACTGTTCATATCTCAGTCCGTGCCGAGTTGTGCGTGCCCATTCTGCGGTCTGTTAATAAAGTTTTCAATCAGACAGATGTATGGAAAGGCTTTTATTATAACATTTGTTGCAGTAAAATCATTATGCCTCGTTGTCATGCTGCGGTGCGCTAGTAATCACTCGTCGGCTGCGGTGAGCTGTTGTTGTTGTCGTTGAGCTGAGCTCTCGTTAAAATCAAGGAGGGCATTCAGGAAGTAAAAAAAGAATAGCGCTGCTTGCCGATTGGTGCTAAGAACAGCAGGGCGGGTACAAGCGGTGTGACGTAATTGGCAGACTCGACTGTCAATCAAAATTATTCTGTTGCCGGCTGAATGATTGAATGAATGAACGTTATTAACGATTGCAGAATGGGTACAATACAGTACAGCTCAATACAACAACAGTGGACTGACTGGAGGATGAAGACCAGAAAAAGACTTTCGGCTTTTTTACATAAGGGTCCTCCATTTTCAATTCATCAAAACATTTAGAGACATACAAATATACAGTAGTTTCATAAAAATGCTAAAATCCTATTGATTGATTTAAAACTTTATTAACATATTGCAGAATGGGTACAGTACAGCTCAATACATACAATTGTTAAGGGGATGCAGACCAGCGAAAGACTTTCGTCTTGTTTACATCAGGGTCCCCCATTTTCAATTCATCATATTTCATATCTAAATCATATAATATCTCATTGCTAAATATATGCAATATATAATCTAATAATCCAATAATCTAAATCTAATATATAATATAAAAATGCTAAATGCATGGGTATTTTATTTTGTCTTTAATGTTAGCTTGCAAACTCAAATACTGTCTTGGTAAGCCTCATAATGAATTGTTTGGGGAAAAAAAGAAAAACATCGTGATGCGTATCGTGTATCGCCGAAAGGTCAGAAAATATCGTGATATCATATTTAGGCCATATCGCCCAGCCCTACGGGCCCCTGTGTGACTGGGGAGGGGGAAGAGGTGTGGCCGGAGAGGGGGATGAATTGGTGTCTGTCTGTGAGGTAGGAGGAGAACCAGTCAAGTGCTGTGCCCTCAACACCCAGTTGTTGCAGCCTTTGAAGGAGGATGGAGTGACCCACTGTGTCAAAGGCTGCACTGAGATCGAGTAGGATCAGGATGTTGAGGGCACCAGCATCAGCGGAGATGAGGAGGTCGTTGATGACTTTAACCAGTGCAGTTTCGGTGCTGTGAGCAGGACGGAAGCCAGACTAAAGGGGTTCGTAGAGGGTGTTGGACTGGAGATGTTAGTATCAATTATATATTATAATATATTAGTATCAATAAGTATCAATAAGGCTACTATCCATACGACTATCAACACTAGGACTAACTGCTGTGGGAGAGCTAACAGGGGTACAGCGTCAGTCTGCAAGACTGGATAGATGGCAGGAGAAGTTGAATGATGGAACTGAGACTCCTTTATAGCTGGGATGAAGTTGATCAGGTTTGTACAAAACCCTTCACCATCCAAAAAGAGTCCAAGTGGCCAATGGATCTGTACCCAAATCTCGCAGCCATTGATCAGCACTGTGAGCACGGCTAAAGTACTCTGAGCTCCCTCGGAGGGTGGCAATCAGACCGGAGAATATGCACATGTTGCCAAGGCTCTCAATGTGTTTAGCAATAGCTTCATAGTCGTCGACAGAGTTTCATTGATTGCCTGCACCTAATGTCACTTGACCCTTTCACTATCACACTACAGAAGGTTAACCTTTCACTACCACACTACAGACGTCTGTAGTGTGGTAAGTGAAGGGGTTAACGGTTTGTAGTGTGGTAGTGAAAGGGTCAACCTTCTGTAGTGTGGTAGTGAAAGGGTTAACCCTTTGTCCCGTGGCCGTGAAAGGGTTAACCTTCTGTAGTGTCCCGGGCTGTGCCATAGATGCAGCTCTGGTCACCAAATTACCCAAAAATTACCCATGTGTGCCAGCGTCCTGAGCTTATACTGCTTGCATCTGGATTCACGGATATAGGGCCATCATGTCATCTCACATGTACGAAGGGATGAGTACTATTGAGTCAAAACATGAAACAATGTATCACTGTCCACTTGTGTTGAACGCTGTATATAGTACGTGTGGATGTATGTGTGGGCTCTATGCATAACTATTGTTAGCTTCAATTTGACACATTTGGTTGCCTCGGCAACCAGTCTACAGTATGTCATCTGCTTCTCTTGCTCCATTGTGAGGAGAGAGAGAGAGGCTGAATATGGAGAGCAAGAGAGAGAGAGAGAGAGATCGGCTGAATATGGAGAGTGGGAGAGAGAAAAAGAAAGAGAGTACAGAGAGAGAAAGAGAGAGAGAGAGAGAGAGAGAGAGGGAGAGGGAGATAGAGAGATAGCGGCTGAATATGGAGAGTGGGAGAGAGAAAAAGAAAGAGAGTACAGAGAGAGAAAGAGAGAGAGAGAGAGAGAGAGGGAGAGGGAGATAGAGAGAGAGCGGCTGAATATGGAGAGTGGGAGAGAGAAAAAGAAAGAGAGTACAGAGAGAGAAAGAGAGAGAGAGAGAGAGAGGGAGAGGGAGATAGAGAGAGAGCGGCTGAATATGGAGAGTGGGAGAGAGAAAAAGAAAGAGAGTACAGAGAGAGAAAGAGAGAGAGAGAGAGAGGGAGAGGGAGATAGAGCGAGAGCGGCTGAATATGGAGAGTGGGAGAGAGAAAAAGAAAGAGAGTACAGAGAGAGAAAGAGAGAGTGAGAGAGAGAAAAAGAGGGAGGGACAAGAGCTAAATGGAATGATGGAAATGAGAGAGAGGGGGAGGGAGGGAGCGAGAAAGCAAGAGAGTACACAGAGAGAGAGAGAGAGAGAGAGAGAAAGAGAGAGAGAGAGAGAGAGTACACAGAGAGAGAGAGAGGGACAACAGTGAAATGGAATAATAGAAATGAGGGAGGGAGGGAGGGGTGTATGTATTGATACACTGTAGGTACTGTATATTATATGTTTTACAGCGACTGTATTCAGTGAGTAACCCTCAGTAACCTGAGTACAGCTGTTTCTCTTGGTGTTCAGGCTTCTCTCTTCTCTCTGCTCTTGGTGTCCAGGCTTTTCTCTGCTCTTGGTGTCCAGGCTTCTCTCTTCTCTTGGTGTCCAGGCTTCTCTCTTCTCTTGGTGTTCAGGCTTCTCTCAGCTCTTGGTGTCCAGGCTTCTCTCTGCTCTTGGTGTCCAGGCTTCTCTCTTCTCTCTTCTCTTGGTGTCCAGGCTTCTCTCTGCTCTTGGTGTCCAGGCTTCTCTCAGCTCTTGGTGTCCAGGCTTCTCTCTTCTCTCTTCTCTTGGTGTCCAGGCTTCTCTCTGCTCTTGGTGTCCAGGCTTCTCTCAGCTCTTGGTGTCCAGGCCTCTCTCTTCTCTCAGCTCTTGGTGTCCAGGCTTCTCTCTTCTCTCTTCTCTTGGTGTTCAGGCTTCTCTCAGCTCTTGGTGTCCAGGCTTCTCTCTTCTCTTGGTGTTCAGGCTTCTCTCTGCTCTTGGTGTTCAGGCTTCTCTCTGCTCTTGGTGTCCAGGCTTCTCTCTTCTCTTGGTGTTCAGGCTTCTCTCTTCTCTTGGTGTTCAGGCTTCTCTCTTCTCTTGGTGTCCAGGCTTCTCTCGGCTCTTGGTGTTCAGGCTTCTCTCAGCTCTTGGTGTTCAGGCTTCTCTCAGCTCTTGGTGTCCAGGCTTCTCTCTGCTCTTGGTGTTCAGGCTTCTCTCTGCTCTCTGCTCTTGGTGTCCAGGCTTCTCTCAGCTCTTGGTGTTCAGGCTTCTCTCTGCTCTTGGTGTTCAGGCTTCTCTCAGCTCTTGGTGTCCAGGCTTCTCTCTTCTCTTGGTGTTCAGGCTTCTCTCAGCTCTTGGTGTCCAGGCTTCTCTCTTCTCTTGGTGTCCAGGCTTCTCTCTTCTCTTGGTGTTCAGGCTTCTCTCTTCTCTTGGTGTTCAGGCTTCTCTCTTCTCTCTTCTCTTGGTGTTCAGGCTTCTCTCTTCTCTCTTCTCTTGGTGTCCAGGCTTCTCTCGGCTCTTGGTGTTCAGGCTTCTCTCAGCTCTTGGTGTTCAGGCTTCTCTCAGCTCTTGGTGTCCAGGCTTCTCTCAGCTCTTGGTGTCCAGGCTTCTCTCTTCTCTTGGTGTTCAGGCTTCTCTCGGCTCTTGGTGTTCAGGCTTCTCTCTTCTCTCTGCTCTTGGTGTTCAGGCTTCTCTCAGCTCTTGGTGTTCAGGCTTCTCTCAGCTCTTGGTGTCCAGGCTTCTCTCGGCTCTTGGTGTCCAGGCTTCTTTCGGCTCTTGGTGTCCAGGCTTCTCTCAGCTCTTGGTGTCCAGGCTTCTCTCGGCTCTTGGTGTCCAGGCTTCTCTCTTCTCTTGGTGTCCAGGCTTCTCTCAGCTCTTGGTGTTCAGGCTTCTCTCGGCTCTTGGTGTTCAGGTCTGTGCACGTCTGCATATATCACATTATACTACATGTGACAGGATCCTCCCAAACAGCCTTGAAATCCTACTATATTTTCCAGGGTTTTACAGCAGTGGTTGCCATGACAACTGGCCATTTTTATTTCTGGCTCCTCAGAGATCCTAAACATTATGTAAGAAGGTGGGTTTTATTCATGACAGGGGTTTCCTGCAGTGGACGGACGCACACACGCACACACGCACACACACACACACACACACACACACACACACACACACACACACACACACACACACACACACACACACACACACACACACACACACACACACACACACCTACACACCTACACACCTACACACACACCTACACACACACACACACACACACACCTACACACACCTACACACACCTACACACGCACGCACGTACGCACACACACACACACACACACACACACACACACACACACACACACACACACACACACACACACCTACACACCTACACACAGATAGGAGTGCTTGTACACACACATGCTTAACTAGGCGCAACACCATCCCAGCGCATATCTGGGCTGCAGATTAACGTCATACAATTTCCCCATACAGTAATCACACGCTTGATTGTTTTGAAATTATATACAATATAGTTTGGTAAGCAACAAAAAAAAAGAGGTACTTTCATAGCTATCTGTTGTTAAAAAGTTAACTTCCGCCATCCTCTTCTTGTGATGAATCTTGATCAAATGCGTTACCATGGAAACGGCCATCTAATTCTCCGCAGCAGCTTCATCAAACAAAAGTAGAACCCATGAAGAAGAACGACGAAAGTAAGCGTTTTAATGACAGATGGAGCTATAAAAGTGGATTTTTACAAAGCTGCCGTGAGTTTTCCCTTTTGCATTTCTTACTATATATAATATTAAAACAATCAAGTAGCCGTGTCATCTGATGATGACATGTTACGAGTTTCAGCAAATGTGAGCAAAACCTGTGCACAGGGAAACTGAGGCCCAGATATGCCCTGGATATGCCCTAGATATGCCCTAGATGTGCCCTAGATATGCCCTAGATGTGCCCTAGATATGCCCTAGATATGCCCTAGATGTGCCCTAGATGTGCCCTAGATGTGCCCTAGATGTGCCCTAGATGTGCCCTAGATATGCCCTAGATATGCCCTAGATGTGCCCTAGATATGGCCTAGATGTGCCCTAGATATGCCCTAGATATGCCCTAGATGTGCCC
>NC_140169.1:131351698-131394198 GCF_963971535.1 Notolepis coatsorum | reverse complement strand
AGAATCCCCTTTCATTGACAATTTATTAATTAATTGTCCTGAATTTTCTCATTAATACATGTCACACGGAATACTTTTTTTGTATTTCAAAGTCATTTCCAGAGAGCATTTATCTGTCATGCTGTTTTATATGAGAAAAGCGGAATCAATGCGGCGGCTGTATCGACTTAATGTGGATTTGGGCTTGAAACCAGAGTGACTCTCTCTTCAGGTCACTGAGTGCATTTGAATTAAATGGGCTGCTAATGTCATCTTTCGCTCTTTTTCTCCTCCTCCATTCGTCCTCTTCCTTTCTCTCTCTCTCTCTCTATCTGTCTCTCTTCCCTCTTCCTCTCCTCTCTCTGAAACAGACCAGCAGTTTTCACCTTGGTCCCCGTCTCAACCCTTCGATGAAGACAGACGCCCCCCGCCTGCCAGGAACATGAAGGGCTTATCGGGCAGCCGCTCCCAGCACCAGATCCCTTCACCCCACGGTCTGGACTACGACCGCCCCCATGACCTCCATGGCCACCACCATGGCTCCGACCCCCGCCACACCTCCTACCTGCTCAGCCCCACGGAGAGCTGCCCCATGGACTTCCACCACCGCTACTCGCCGCGCAGCTCCATCCACTCCGACTGCATGATGATGTCCCCGGTCATGGTCGCCCCGGCTCCGGTCCCCGACCACCACGTCTCCAGCAGCACCTTCCCCCGGATGCACTACAGCTCGCAGTACTATGACCCGGCCATGCGGGACGACTGCGCCGCCATCACCGCCTCCGCCAACTCCCCCGCTGCCGTCGCCACCGCCGCCGCCGCCGCCGCCTCCCACCACGCCGGCAAGAGCAACCGCATCCCCGCCAACCTGCTGGACCAGTTTGAGAAGCAGATGCCGCTCCACCGCGGCGGCGACGGCGGCTTCCACACTCTGCAGTACCAGCGCTCCACCACCACCACCACCACCGAGCAGCGCAGCGAGAGCCCCGGGCGCATCCGCCACCTGGTCCACTCCGTCCAGAAGCTCTTCACCAAGTCCCACTCGCTGGAGGGCTCGTCCAAGATGAACGGCACCAAGGGCGAGGGGGGCGGAGGGGGCGGAGGGAGCTACCACGGCCACCACTCCTCCAGGCACGGCAGCAGCAAGAGGAGCAAGAGTAAAGAGCGCAAGCATCGCTCGGGCTGGTGGAGCTCCGACGACAACCTGGACAGCGACAGCACCTACCGCACGCCCAGCGTCATGTCGCGTCACCACGGAGAGCACGCCGCCCACTGCTACCCGGACTCCATGCACGGCCACTTCGGGGACCTGTCCCTCAAGCCGTCCAAGAGCAACAACGACGTCAAGTGCTTGGCCTGCGAGAGCGTGGCCATGGCGCCGGAGGGCAAGTTCATGAAGAGGAGCTCCTGGTCGACGCTGACGGTCAGCCAGGCCAAGGAGGCCTACAGGAAGTCCTCTCTCAACCTGGACAAACCCATGATGCACACAGACCTGAAGCCTTCGCTACGGGCCTGTCACTACCTGCAGGTGAGTGCGTCTCTCTCTGGCGATATATATGCGATCATGGAATGTATCATTTTTTTTTTTATCCACATTTTCTCCTCTTTTTCTATTTTTCTCCCATCCCAATTCCATTGTGCCAATTCTTCCCTCCCCTGTCTTGAACGTTGCTCGCATATGCCCCCCACTGGCCGGTTGTAGGGAGGATAGAAGCCTTGCATCACGTGTCCCCTCCGGTACACGAGGAGGCAGCCTGTCACATATTTTCACCTGCCAGCGCGGACTCTCATTGGCGAGGTGTAACGTGTGGGAGGCTCACACTACCCCCGCCATTTCCTGTCTCTGCTGTGCAGGCGTCCCCAACCGACCTGTAGGAGTCGCTGTCCACAACGTCCAGATTACCACCCATCGACTTCCACCCGCTGACTCTGCCAATTGAGTTAGTATGACGGCCGGCCCAAGCCGGAGGCAACGCCGACAGCCGGAGTCGAACCCGGTGTCTCTTGCGTTGGTGACGAGTGCAATGTCCGCTGCGCCACCCAGCCGCCGGAATGTATCATTTGTTTGTGGACTTCATATACATCCTAATTACTGTAAAGTTATACTCCTTTATTATCACGTAAACCACTCAATTCAATGAATGGCTGCATTTATAGTACTTGTACTCTTCTAGTACTACTCTCAAAAGGCTTTACAGTTGACCATATTCACACAACAGAATGGAAAGAAATCCCAACCTAAGCATGACATAAGTGGAAAATGGCCGCTGTGTGAATAATTATGGTCATTGGAACGACAGCATTCTTTTCAGTGGCCCCAGTGGGAATCGAACCCACAACCCTGGCAGTGTTAATACCTTACTCAGTAGGAAAAGTAAACAGGTCCCTGGAAGCCTCTATACTTTCCACAAGCAACTTGTCCTTCCGCGTTCCCGTTTTGCGCTCTGATTGGCCACGCACATTTCTGGTCATGTGACATGTGCGCCCAATCGTGTGACGGCAAGTGCTTTGGACGGTTAAGCTTAGGCGCTCTTTCGAAGTTGGTTAAGGTTAGAGTTTGTCTTAGAGCATGGCGATAGAACGCCAGCCCTGATTCCAAACTCTAACCTTAACCAACTGCGAAAGAGTCGCCTAAGCTTAACCAGTGATAAACTAGGCGTTAGGTCGTTTGCAGGCTGTTCGACGCGGAAATGGGCTAAGACACTGCTCGTCATGCGATTGGGCGCACATGACCAGAAACGTGCGTGGCCAATCAGAGAGCAAAACGGGAACGCGGAAGGACAAGTTGCTTGTGGAAAGTATAGACGCTCCCTGGAACATTAACCTGGATGCTGCACCAGCACAGTGATGAAGGGTGGTGATAGGATTGGCAATGTGAAAATGACAGCCCACATTCTTTTGAGCTGTAATGTCACATTAGTACAATACCATAGATTAGGGGGCGGGAGAAAGATCATCTACAGTATATTGTTTCTGCCTTTGAGAGACAGTGGTGGTGACTGTTCACTAATAAAAATCAATGCAAATCATACTGTTGTAGGGAATACCGTAGCGATAATAACAGCAACACATTTCAGAGCTGAAATTGAACGGTATGGCCCCTTTTAACCCTTTTCACTACCACACTACAGCAGGTTAACCCTTTCACTACCACACTACAGACGGTTAACCGTCTGTAGTGTGGTAGTGAAAGGGTTAACCTTATGTAGTGTGGTTGTGAAAGGGTTAACCCTTTGTCGTGTGGCAGTGAAAGGGTTAGCTTCCAAGCCCAAAAAATGGTAATGGCTTACAGCCTTATGCAAAATACAGATGCCGTATATTTGTGCAATTCAGCCCTTTGAAGCCACTACCTTTGCTATGACTTGAGGTGTACCGGTAGCTAAAAACTTAGTGGTAGTGAAATGGTTAACCTTCTGTAGTGTGGTTGTGAAAGGGTTAACCCTTTGTCATGTGGCAGTGAAATTGTTAACCTTCTGTAGTGTCACAGTAGTGAAAGGGTTAACCATTTGGTAGTGTGGTAGTGAAAGGGTTAAAGGGAAGGGAAAGACACGGGATGTGATGAGTGCTACGTGGGTTCTCCTAAAGAGGCTCCCCTGGGTAAAATGTACTGACTGATATATTGATTGGAGATCCTGTCAGTAAAACCCATTGAGGGAGCCTTCCTTTCTGTTATTCCCTGGAGGACAATCCCAGTGTCTGTGTGTGTTAGAGACCAATATATTTTATCTGGGATCCCCTTTGTGCGGTCGCCTCAGGGAGCCATTGTCTATTAAGATGGAGAGATCAATTGAGTGAATCAATGTCATGGTGGAAGACAGTGGGAATAATAGGTTGCCTCAGCTAGAGACGGCAGCACACTGGTTTGGTGTCTTGTGGAAGGCGGCATGCTGTTTTCAGTCTGTATGTTTAGAAGCTGTTCTAGCTTGAGCACGGAATTTGTGTCGAATAGCAAATACGAGCAAATACACTTTGAGTCAAATACATGTTTTTAAAACTGAATCAAACCATAAACAAGGTGGCCCTTTGGGATGTTAGATCCTAATGTGAAAAACTGTGATTTTATATGTCTGCACTTTATGTGCTAATTTTATGCCTGTCTTTTTCTGTTGTAAAGCACTTTGAGCTGAAATGTTTGTATGAAAGGTGCTATACAAATACCGGTACACCTCAAGTCATAGCAAAGGTAGTGGCTTCAAAGGGCTGAATTGCAAAAATATACGGCATCTGTGTTTTGCATAAGGCTGTAAGCCATTAAAATTTTTTGGGCTTGGAAGCTTCAGTAGTATTTTTTTGCGAATAATCTAAGGTTTGTTCTTCTCGTGTGAGAGTTTCAATGCGTTGGGTAAAGGAGAGCTGTAATAATAATAATAATAATAATAATAATAATAATAATTGTTATTATTAACTCATTGACCGCCACGTTGGGAACGGGATATGACTATGTGCTGCCAACGCATTAAACCTATAGAGTCGCTCACCTTGTTTGCAGGGCTATAACTATATATATATATTATAGCTATGGATGCAATAATATGAGGCGGAAAAGTTCAATACAGTATAATATGAAATAAATGCCCTCCTTCACACTATACTGCAGCAGTCACTGTCAATTTCACTGTTGGTATCAAAGTCACTGCTGTTTTTGTCATGATATTGACCCTATGCCATGCTATCTATCCTGTGTACAAATATTGTGACTATCTCATCTATTAATAATAATAACAATAGATTTAAATTTATATAGCGCCTTTCATAGAACCCAAGGTCGCTTCACAATCAGGACAAAAAATAGGGCAAGGAAAATAGGGGGGGGGGGGGGGGGGGGGGATGAGGGAAGGTAAGGGATAATGGACCTAATCTAATCTAAACTAACTGATGGGGAAAAGCCTTGGTGAAGAGGGGATTTGAAGGTGTCCAGGGTTGGGGTGTTGCGGATTTCAGTTGAATTGCAGTAGTTACTGCACACTTTCCACTATGGTTACTGCAGGGTGCCTTTGTTCTATGACATCACATACTGTAGACTCTTTCAAGTGTTGTTATTGTCATTTTGAAAATAATCTCAAAGCTTCGCCCCGGGGGGTGAGATATAAAATTATGTTTCACAGAAGGATTATATGTTTTGTAAAGGAACACACCAACATTATGGGAAATGCTCCTACCGCCTTCTCCAGAGTCAGACAAGAAGATAGATACCAATTTTCTCTGTGTGCGTTCAGTGGAAAGCTACCCGGCTGCAAACTAGCCTAGCTTAGCACAAATTAATGGAATCGGATACGGACCAGGTAGGCTAGATGAGCTGTTGGCCAAAAACACCTCTACCGTAGTTTTAAGCTTGGCTAGTGGTCCGTATCCGCTTCCATTAATTTGTGCTAAGCTAGGCTAGCATGCAGTCGGATAGCTTTCTACTGAAAGCACAGAGAGGAAATTGGGGGGTCATCCCTATGTTCCCTGCTTTAAAAAAAAAAAAGGGTCCTATGAAATAAAGGTTCTATGCCCCCCGGTCTCGCCCGCTCCCGAAAAAAAAAAGGGTCCTATGAAATAAAGGTTCTATGCCCCCCGGTCCCGCCCGCTCCCGAACAAAAAAAGGGTCCTATGTTCCCCGCTGAAATAAGGGTCCTATGTTCCCCGCTGAAATAAGGGTCCTATGTTCCCCGCTGAAATAAGGGTCCTATGTTCCCCGCTGAAATAAGGGTCCTATGTTCCCCGCTGAAATAAGGGTCCTATGTTCCCCGCTGAAATAAGGGTCCTATGTTCCCTGCTGAAATAAGGGTCATATGTTCCCCGCTGAAATAAGGGTCCTATGTTCCCTGCTGAAATAAGGGTCCTATGTTCCCTGCTGAAATAAGGGTCATATGTTCCCCGTTGAAATAAGGGTCCTATGTTCCCTGCTGAAATAAGGGTCCTATGTTCCCTGCTGAAATAAGGGTCCTATGTTCCCCGCTGAAATAAGGGTCCTATGTTCCCTGCTGAAATAAGGGTCCTATGTTCCCCGCTGAAATAAGGGTCCTATGTTCCCCGCTGAAATAAGGGTCCTATGTTCCCCGCTGAAATAAAGGCTCTGCTGCCGGCGGTGCAACAGATTCGAGTTCATCGGGAAATGTCCGTCAGTCACTCGAGTATTTTAAAGTGTTATTGACGTGTTCTTGTTCTTAATTATATCTTCTATTTCATGATGCACCTGATGCGCTCTGATGTTGTGGATAGTTGAGGATATATGCGAGTTACGTGAATATAGCTTGCCCGGGGACACAAACCTTCAATACGCATTAACAGCTCCGTCTTTTAATACACACTTATATCGTACAGCAACGTCAAATAAGATATTGAAAGATAAAGGATGAAGTTACATAGGGAAAAGGGCAAAAGCAATTACTCTTTGACAATGCTACAGCGCACAATAAAAAGAAAAGATCCAGGCGGAATTAAATATGCCATAGGAGTAGAAGGGTTTTAAACTGACGTCAAATCGGAGCAAAACAAGCTGAATACGCTTCAAGAAGAAGCATGACAATGGGCCTCATGCATGAAGCGATATAAGAACAGATTTTGTTCTTAACTAGCATTTCCTCTTACTTTGTTCTTACCTGGGATTCAGCAAAGTTTTCTTATTGTTGCTTTTTTCTCAGGCAAGAACAAATTCTAAGAGTGGTCGAGAGCACTCTTACCGAAATAAGAAATTCTTACCCAGATGAGAAACATTTAAAAAAGCCTACCATTCATAATAATAATAATAATAATAATACATAAGATTTATATAGCGCTTTTCCTAATTCTGAAAGACACTTTACAAAACAAACAATATAATACAATACAGTTTTAGTAGATAAAATAAAAAAATATATATAAAATGGTGAGAGAGGAAGGAGTTCATGGGTTGAAAGCAAACCATTGGTCAATTGCCCCCAAATACAGTACCCCCAAATATGACTTTATAAACCCATGCAGAACTTCAATAATTATTATTATTATTATAACTTATTGTGTGCGTTCTGCTTCTGAAATGGATTATATATTGCTGTTAGAACAGTTAGATGTTGGCTGCCCAGGACGTACGCATATAACGCATATTTACAACCTCTCCTCTCTTCTCTTCTCTGTATAGATGTAGCAGTACTGTCTATCTGTATGTCATGTATGTCATATATGTTATGATGAATTGAAAATGGGGGACCCTGATGTAAACAAGACGAAAGTCTTTCTCTGGTCTGCATTAACAATTGTGTGTATTGAGATGTACTGTATTGCAGGGGTTCCCAAACTTTTCAGGCCAGGGCCCAGAAAATAAGGCGTCAGAGAGCCGCGGCCCAATGCACATCGTCTGGCTTTTTTTTTCTTCTTTTTTTGCCAGGCGACCGATTTATTAAGCCAAATATCACTTCAATCCTATTAAGTTAGTTCAAGTTAGTTATTCATTTATATGTGCTATTTATGAGAGGGCTAACTTGTTGCAAAATAATAATGATAATAATAATAGCCTCATTAAAATACTATTGTTGCTTCGGTTGTTTTCAGCGTTTTATGTGCATAATCTGTTATTTAGTTTGAAATGTTCAAATAAGTAGATTTTTCGTTTTTGTTTATTTATTAAGTTAATATAAAACCATATAGTCACATTTTAGAATACAATAGAATAGAATTTTAGAATACAACTAGAAACCCTGTCCTGGCCTGCTTCTAAGTTCAGTGGCCTGACAAAAAAAAAAAAAAAAAAAATATATATATATATTTTTTTTTTATTTTTTTTATTTTTTTTATTTTTTTTTAAATCATCTCGCGGCCCACCCGTGGCTGCTCGTGGCCCACCTTTGGGTCGCGACCCCGACTTTGGGAACCACTGCTGTATTGTACCGATTCTGCAATCTGTTAATAAAATGTTCAATCAATCAATCAAAACTCTGCTCCACACCTAAAGTTCTGAGCGCACTCGGAGTTTTAGCCACGGACATTTTAGAGAGAGATGACAGGTGACAGATCCGGTATTTCCGAACCTATAGCTTCGGAAATAAGGTACAGACTGAGTGACCATGGTTTGGCGATAGAGAAGGGCAGACACAGACAGACCTGGCTGCCCAGAGAGGAGAGGTTGTGCTGTATTTGTGATGAGGGAGCCGTAGAGACAGAACTACACTTCCTAACACAATGTGAAAATTACAGAAATATTAGGGAGGAATTCTTTCCAAAAATTGAAATAATTTCCCCAGAATTCCAAAGTATGACAGAAGTGCAGAAATTGCCATTCCTCCTGGGGGAACAGAAAGAATGTGCAGTTTTAGCTGCAAAATATGTCAATTCATGTCACAAGAAAAGGGACAACCAGTAGGACACATATACTGTATATACATGTACCATGTTTTACTCACTGCACCATCTCCTTTATTTCTTTTGATCTTATATTGTTTGCTGTTTATGTCATAATTGTGCTTTGGCAACATTTGTGAAATTTCATGCCAATAAAGCTTTTTGAATTGAATTGAGAGAGAAATGCTTCTAGAGAGAGAGAGAGAGAGAGAGAGAGAGAGAGAGAGAGAGAGAGAGGGTGGGTGTAGCGAGAGAGAGGCGGGTGGGTGTAGCGAGAGAGAGGCGGGTGGGTGTAGCGAGAGAGAGACCACGGCGGGTGGGTGTAGCGAGAGAGAGACCATGGCGGGTGGGTGTAGCGAGAGAGAGAGAGAGAGAGAGAGAGAGAGGCGGGTGGGTGTAGCGAGAGAGAGAGAGAGACCACGGCGGGTGGGTGTAGCGAGAGAGAGACCACAGCGGGAACAGAATAGATTGCTTGAAAAACTCACCCTAACGTAGATTCAATGGCAAAGTTGGAAGGAGACGACGTCGACGCATTTTCATACCGTGGAGATGAAAAAGTTAGCTAGCGTTAGCTAACGCTAGTTAGCCTTTAGCTAAGCTACAGCTGGCTAGCCCGACTGATTACTGAACCACATGTTTGCACTCGCTAACGTAGCTAACGCTAGTTAGCCTTTAGCTAAGCTCATGGCTAGCCCGACTGAACCACACGTTAGCACTTAGATAACGTAGCGAAAGCTAACTAGCTGTCCCTGCCTTTAGCTAAGCCGACATGGCTAGCCTGACTGAACTTTCTAACATGCAACAACTTTCATCTTCAGTCCATCTGCCGAACGACCGTCCTCTTCGTCTTGGCTGGCATAACCTCCAATGCTGCACGCGCGAAATAGTTAGACGCTACCTTACCTGTAACCCCTCCCTTCATTGAAACCAATTCTGCTGCAGAGCCTCAGAGCTGCCTCCAATAGTGTATCTGCAGAGCCGCAGAGCCAGGAACAAGTCAGACACATTCTACAAACGTGTCTAATGTGAAATATATAAGCATATAAGCAAAACAGATTTTAGGTCTGTGATGAAAAAGGGCCTCGCGGGAAGGGGGGCCTCACAAAAAACTAAAGAGAAATTTAAGAAAATTATAAAAAAAAATTAAATTTAAAATACATTTTTTTTGTTTTGTTTTGCGAGGCCCCCCTTCCTGCGAGGCCCTGTGCGACCGCACTGCTCGCACACCCCCTGAGGCGGCCCTGGGTGGATGATATATTCGCTCCCCAAAGCAGTACTCTTCCTTAATGATGAGTGGAGACCTTTTACAATAAACTATAGGCAGGGGTGGGGAAAGGGTTAACCAATAATGAGCATTACCCAGAGAGAAAAGGGTTAGACAGAATGCACATTAAAGACACACACACAGTGCTCCCATTTACGTCTCCTTTACTGAAGGCTTAGCATGTTACACATTATCGCATATCTATCAAGGCTACTTCCACACTGGGCACCTAGTGCTCTCACTCTATATTACAGACACAGTAAGAACCTCTTCCCTTTAAGGGTTATCTACTGCTCCGCTTCGCGGTAGGTGGAGAACAAGGTAAGGAGTAAAGGAGTTCAATGGGAATTTTATAAAGAACCACACATTGTTATTACACTCAAAAGAAATTAACAGTGGGCCCACATTAGCAAATAAAAGTCCTATCTACAGCCGGCTTTTCCCCAAAACAATAAATGGTCGGGGCGCCCCTAGACGCTGCTGCCAGTGTTAGTTCAAAGCACCGTTTATCTTCGCACTTAGAGAGCCTGCGCCACACAGTGGAAATGTCTACAGATAAAGTTTCAGCACTTGGAGCGCCGCTGTACTTATCCAAGATGGCGGGCCTGCTCTCACCACCACTCGTCCGGGTGGTAAGATGGCCGCCGGGAGATCCCGCGATAACAGGCAGCGGGGCAGGGTAGACGCTGGGCAGGTGACTGCTGGGGTAACGGCTGGGATGGGCTGGAGGAGTGTGTAGTGTAGTGACGTCCGCTGCTGGGCTGAAGGGGTGGGCCGACACGTGGGCTAAACTGTGGTGCTAGCCTATAACTGAAGCTAAGCTGTGGGTCGCAAGGTGGACAATAGGGGTGCACCGATGTATCGGTCGGGTATCGGTATCGGCCGATAAGTGCCTTGTTGACTGCAATCGGCCTATCGGCCGATAAGCTCGAATGTGCCGATGGCAGTAGCCGATAAATATCCATCAATTTGTGTAGCGTCAAGACAAAAAAAAGTTCACTCGCGACCTGCACAACGCCGTCCCCAGTCCCCCCCCACACACACACACACACAAGCTACTGCATCAAAGTTACTACTTATGATTAACACTTTGATCGCCGGGGTTAAATTCATAATTTACCATCCCTTGCCAGCCCTATTTAACATGGAGAAGTTCCCCTTCTTTGCAGGGCTATAACTTTTTAAATTGTATTGCTCAATTGACATTACTATGGCCCATTCAATGTCCTATATCTATTGTTCAGGGTGTAGCAACGTTATACTTTTTCACATATTCATACTAAAATACGGTCTAAAGTATAAGTATGTTTTTATCGTTTTCTGCAGCTTTCTCCAGAACTTGATTTATAGCCCTAAATGCATTATATTGATGATCAAATACAGTTTGGTAGGAATCTGTGCGAGATAAAAAATGTCAACTGGACGTGGTTCTAGGAGTTACTACGTGTGATCTGATGTTGACCGGATGGGTGGGGGATCGTTTATAATTCCGTGGGCAACGTTATATCATTCATCTAGTGTGGGTGATATGATCATCAGAGCAGTTAGTATCGAAGACATTAACAAATAACGCTGAAACTCACCGTAGCTTCCTCTCGCCGTTGGGAGATGAGCGTGGAACAGAATTTTTTCTATTATGGGATGTCGAAATATCCAATCCATTTCCAGGTTGTATAATAGTATATACGTCCAAATCATGTTGTTTATCGAGTTATTGGTAACGGATCACTATCCGTTGTGATCAGCTCGAGTCCTGGGACTATTACCGAGTGATCGGACCCAATTGAAATGAGCACCAGCTTCCACTTCCTGTTTCTCCCCTGGGCGATCCGCTGATCGGCCACCAGATGGCGCTCTTGAACCGTTGTAGAGTTGAGAGGGACTCAACAGTACATCTCTTGTCTCCGGGTGAGAAATATGATTTCGATCACAGATTTTTTAAATATTGATATCAACGACGCTGTCCAGCGTCTTCGGCAGAATGAGCATGGCGGGGAAAGACGTGTTTCAGCGTCAACGGCGATTAAAGTGTTAACAAGGCATTCGTTTTGTGGCATTAACGTTATATAGTTAGTGTTACACGTTCAATAACATCAGCATATTATTTACCCGAGCGTTCATACTAGCTCAGTTCCTTCCGTTGCTCACAGAGCCCTGAGTTTTACCCATTCTGCAATCTGTTAATAACGTTTTCAATCAGACACATGTATAGAAAGGCTTTGTTACCGACTTCCGGTTACGCTACAACATGTAGCACACGCATTTTGCAATTGCTCCGCTCCCACTAACGCTAATTTCGTTTAAAAACATTATTTGGACAGTAAAGAAAGAGAATAGACCACATCGTATGTATTGTTAAGACCCTCTACTAACCATATCAAAAGACAATATGGTTAAAGGTGGAAAGAAGGCAGAGAAAATAACTACGGCAACTTCAACGGCGCAGGACGTAAAAAAACGAGAAAGACGCGTCCTAACCGTCGCTGGTTCTGAGCCGACGGCGACAAGCTCCGAGGAGGAGAAGGAAGAGGACAACTTACCGGGATCATCGATTACGGTCCCCGAAAGAGAGTCAATAGAGACCAACATAAAAGAAGGTACAGATTCAAGCTCCGTGAAAGGGAGAGCAGCCAGATTTATGGATTCCAACGTCACTGCATCTATCTACCATATGCCGTCAACTGAAGAAAGCAGAAATCCACCCGATTTCAACACACTGTCTAACCTGATGGTAGAACAGTCTAACCTGATGAAAGAACAGTTAGAACAGTCTAACCTGATGAAAGAACAGATGGTAGAACAGTCTAACCTGCAGATTACACACATCAAGGCGCTCGAGGCAAACGTCGAGGCTAAATTCGATCGCATCGAGGCTAAATTCGATCGCATCGATGAGAAATTAGAAGAAGTCAAGAAAGCGATCGATGCACAGTCAAAGCGAATCACGACAGTGGAGATTTCGGTGACAGAAAACACAAAAGCAGTCAAGGCGAACGAAGGTATCATGACAGAGATGGGAGAAGAGATGGAAAAAGTGAAAGATGAATACCGGAGGGAAATAAAATTGCTTAAAAACGAAGTGATGGAGAGGCAACTAGAAACCCATCGTTACCACAGGCGGAATAACATCCGCATTGTGGGGCTTGATGAATCAGTGAACTGCGATGACATCAACTTTCCAAAAGAGTTATCAACGATTTTGGAAAACTCCGATCCAAACAAAGTGCCAGAAGTGGAACAAGTTTACAGAATTGGTTCCCAGGGGCAAAATATCAACGGGCCGAGAGTCATCATTGTCACTCTGCGGAAAACTACAACAAGGGATGAAATCATCAAATATGCTCGCAACCAACGTGGGAAGCTGAAGTATGGTGATAAACCAATATTTATCTACGAAGATTTGAGCAGAGAGGCCATCATCCGACGTCAACCATACAAAGATGTGATGCAAAAGCTGTACATAGCCGGCCACAAGCCAAGGCTAGCATATCCGGCGCTGTTATCATTCTTGGACAATAACGGCCGCAGGTCAGGTCCATTTACACCCTTTGATGCTGAGGATTTCCTGAAGCAAAATGCAGCAAATAACCCAAAGCATGACGAAAATGCCGGAATCAGTTAAGCCTCTCTCTAAATATATACCAGTGTTGGAATGACTTTATTGTACTGTGTAAGTGTACTGTGTATAATACGATTCATAATACATTATAATTTCAGTCTCTGGTCTCTGAGGGGACAAATAAATATCAATGCAAAAAGATCTATCTGGAATATTCTGGGTTTATCGCTCAAATGCCCTGGGTCTCTTAGATCATTCTGGAATGTAAAATAGTCTAGGCACTAGTATATTCTACAACCTTCTAGAATATAAGGCACCATGACAACGAAGCATACAACTCTAACAATAACATTCGGTGTGCATACACATAGCAGATAATAAATTAAATGAAGTGCAATCAGCCCTTAATAATACTTTAAAATTATCCACACATAAACGTATGAGCACAGCAAGGTTATTCTAACAATTTAAGTAATCACTCCATTAAAGGCACATTGAAGCGCTAAAAGGCGCTGCTTTTCTATCTTATCTAATCAGTTAAATCGGTTCTAGTGGCTTCTCCACGTTGATAATTATTTATCTCTTATTCCTTATCTATATCTTTCCATTGATTTTTATTTTATTAAATTTTTTCTTCTCATTACTCTATATTTTTTAAATATAATTTAACTTACATTGTTCTTTTCCAATGTTCTTCACATTAAGGTGTCAATATTACTATATATTTTTTAAATATATTGTAACTTACATTATTCTTTTCCAATGTTCTTCACATTAAGGTGTCAATATTGATCTACAATCTTTTCCTTTTTTTCCCCCCCACACGTTGGTGGAGGGTTCAAAGGAATATGTCGATAAAGGTTTATTCTCTTTTTATTTTATTTTTTATTTTTATCTTTAGGTTATTTATCACAATACTTCATTACAGTAAGGGAAGGTGCAAGACCAAAAGCGACATTCTATTGCAATAGAATGGAAATGTTAGATCCTATGGCAATGAGCATAGGAAAATTAGGATTACAATGCTCAGGTTGGGCAATCCGGTGGACCATGGGAGAAAGTCAATCGCGGAGGATGTGTTCTTGGAACACAGGCATGTTTGACTTTCTGGGAGAGGGGAAAATAGGGGATTTTTATTTGTATATATATATGTTTTTAAGCTCAGCTCTCAACGGGACCTCATTAATTGGATGTGCATCTATTGTAGCTTCATACTCCAGAAACATTACCAAAAAATACACGAAAACATGCATAGACTATGGCTAGTTTGAATATAATGGTATGGAACACCGGTGGGATAAACAAACAACACAAGCGCAAAAGCGTGCTTACACTGATGAAAAAAGAACATGTGGACGTGGCACTATTAAGCGAAACGCACATTTTAGAGGGAGACATAAATACGTTAGCGGATAACATATACCATAATATTGGTCACTCTTCTTTTGCTACGAGAACTAGAGGGGTAGCCATAGTCGTCAGACGCAAATTAAATATCGAATTGAAAGGGGTATGGTCGGATGCTGAGGGGCGCATGACTATAGCTAGGATTATACACAATAACAGGAAAATTGCATTGGCAGCGGTATATGCCCCGAATTTGTACGAAGTGGGTTTCTTCACTTCACTAACAGGAGAAATGTTAAACCATCCCGAGTACTCATATATAATAGGTGCGGATTTTAATGCCATTTGGAACCCAAGGATGGACAAAACTTACCTTTCCTTCTCCAGCGAACAAAAGAATTCATCTAAAGCATTAAAAGATTGGTCGAAATCAACAGGAGTAACTGATTTATGGCGTTCACTTAACCCCATGACCCGCAAGTACTCCTGTCGTTCGGCGAGACACAACACACTATCCAGAATTGATTACGTCTTTGCATCCCCGAGAATATTTGATAAATACGAAGTGGAAATGACACCCAATGCGCTATCAGATCACTGCTACTTAATCCTGAAAGCAACATTTGGTACACTATCTACCCGGGCCCCAAGATGGCGTTTTAATTCGATGCTGCTTAACAACAAGGAATTCATTACACAAATTAAAGAAGCTCTCACAGTATTCCTACAAGATAATGCTAACTCGGTGCAAGATCCCAGAATATTATGGATGTCGGTAAAGAATATGATCAAGGATTTCTCGGATAGATTTACCTCCATATTGCGCAAAAATCAAAACACAAAACTGTCTGAAATGGAAACGCTTTACTCAACGCTTTTTAATTCTTTAAAATACAACAACTCTACTAGACTAGATAACCAAGTTAACATTCTAAAGACAGAGATCAAAGCAATGTACAGACAAAAATCGGAATTGCAAATACGCAGCACTAGACAACAGCAGTACTTCCAAGGTTCTAAACCTAGTCACCTATTAGCCATGCGACTAAGAATTAATGCAAAATTTGCAGATATAACTGCCATTAGGAAACAACAAGCTCTAGTAACAGAACCCAAAATAATAAACGATACATTCAAAGAATTCTACTCCGATTTATATAACTCAGAAACGACCTTTGATCAAGACAAATTAGACACATATCTTAATCAAATTACTCTCCCTAAACTTACGGATGAAGACGCTAAACAGTTAGAAGTACCGATCACATTAGAAGAACTCAAGAAGGCCATATCCGGAATGAAAAACGGCAAAGCTCCGGGAATTGACGGTATCCCATCAGAAATGTACATTTCTTGCTGGGACATATTTGGACCCTTATTACTAAATATGATCTTATACTCAGTCAAAGAGGGAAGCTTCATTGAACACCAAAATACCGCACTCATTTCAGTTCTTCACAAAAAAGACAAAGACCCCACTGAATGCGGTAGTTACCGTCCTTTAAGCCTCCTCGGAACCGATGTCAAACTGTACTCTAAGATATTAGCCATCAGATTGCAAAAGCATATGACGTCTTTAGTTCATACGGACCAAACAGGCTTCATAAAAGGTCGCCTGATCAATGATAACATAAGGCGAATACTGCACGTACTAGATACAGACAAAGAGGACATCACACCTAAGGCGATACTATCCCTGGATGCTATGAAAGCATTTGACAGGTTGGAATGGTCGTTTCTATGGGCAGTATTGGAAAGGATGGGGTTAGGAAAAGGTTTCATTGATATGATTAAAGTACTATACAAGGACCCATCGGCCAGGATTACAACAGGCACATTCATCTCCGATATCTTTCCGGTATCGCGCTCAGCCAGACAAGGTTGCCCTCTTAGTCCCGGACTATTCAATCTATCTTTAGAACCTTTAGCACAATTTATAAGACAATCCCAACACATAGAACCAATAGTAATCAAGGGCACACATCATAAAATTAGTTTATATGCGGACGACGTAATATTGTTCATGCAAAACCCCAACAACACATTGCCGCTTATACTCAAGTTGATAGAGAACTTTGGTGATTTATCGGGATTTAAAATAAATTGGCCTAAGTCGGCTTTTCTTCCTCTTAACACCAGTGCAAAAAAAGAGACAACCCTCCCAGGTGCGATACCCATGGTCAAACATTTCAGATGCTTGGGTGTGGAAATATTTCCCACCATAAGACAAACGGTGAAGCACAATTACACAAAAATACAGAACAAAATCAAGGACGACCTGGACAGGTGGGCAAAACTTAAAAACTCAGTACAGGCAAGGGTATCAATAGTTAAAATGGATGTATTACCAAGAATCAATTTCTTCAGCTCAATGCTTCCGTTACCTCCTCCAGAGGGCTACTGGAAAAGATTACAAACCTCCACATACAAATTTATTTGGAATAACAAACCACCTCGCATAAAAAGATCCACCGCACAGAGAAGTAAAGCAGACGGTGGCATGGCAGTCCCAGATTTTTTACAATATTTTAATGCCTTCACATTAAGACCATTGAAGAAGATATGGTTTGACCCCGAGGCTTTGGTATCTTGGAGAAAATTAGAAGAAAACATAGTAGCCCCACAGAGATTGAAAGACATAGCATACACTAAACTTTCAATCAAGCATTGTGAGCGAGAATTTGGCCCAATAATAACCCATGCAATCAGGACATGGCGGGAAACACAAAGGAAATTTCCTAACCATCAAGTATGGCATAATCACACTCCCATATTCAATAACAATGCTCTCTTAATGGGAAAACGACCTATAAGATTCCCTGTATGGGAAGAAAGAGGCATACACTCATTAGGGGATATTTTTAATAACAAGGGCCTCTGTAGTTATGTCGAAATATGCATAAAGTTTAACCTCACCGAGTCCACATGGCTTTTTTACATACAGTTACGACTTTGTATGAGATCTCACGGTGTTCCATTACACATACCAATTGAACACCACAGATACCACAAATTTTTCTATGAAAGAGATACATTGGGAGGTTTTGTATCAGGTTTTTATTATCAATTACTAACGTCCTCGTACGAAACCCTTCAACTAGACAATGTCTGGAGGAGGGATATACCAGACCTGGAAAATGACTTTGATTGGCAAGGAGCCTGGGCAAATGTCCGACTTACATCAAGGAACCCGGATCATCAACAAATCAATCTGAACTATATTCACAGGACATACTTGACTCCTATAAGGCTGTGCAAAATGGGGCTTATACAAGACTCCAAATGCTCCCAATGTACAAATGGGGACGAAGGAACATTTATACACATGTATTGGGACTGCCCACCATTTAAGGCATTCTGGAAAGATGTGTCCCAACAATTATCAATACTCGTATTTTGGAATATACCTGTACACCCCGCGGTATTGCTATTGAATGATGTTTTTGAGTTTGCAGTGAACCCACAACTAAAAAGATTGGTTTTATCGGGTATCACAGTAGCTAAAAAACTGATTGCATCACGTTGGTTTCAACCGGAAAAAATTTGCCGGAAAGTGTGGTTTCTTACATATCTTGATGTGATATATCAAGAAATATCAACAGCAAGAATTCTGGGGCTCAATGAATCCAAAATGTTAATGTGGTTAGAAGTGGTGGAGAGAATAAAAGCTAGCCTATAATGGTGATGTCTGGTTAGGAGTGAGGGATAATGGAGGTACTATCCAAGAGGGGGTCCGGGAGGGGGGGATTTGAGCTGGAGCATATGTGTGTAGGGTTTTAGAAAATAGGTATTAGGGGTATATTATATACTAACATTTATATAATTGTAACTTCGCTGGATATACACGGTATACGGTTAAAATGTTATTATTGACTATTTTTGTTTTATCCTGTTTCTGTACTTGCATATATTTTAACCACCTTTACTGAAAGTTTCATTATACATTGTGTGTTGAGTACTGACTTTTAATAAGTTTTGTTTTGCAATAATAAAAAAAAAAAAAAAAAAAAAAAAAAAGAAAGGCTTTGTTTTATTATAACATTAGTTGCAGTAAAATCATTATGCCTCATTTAAGTCTTCCTGCTAAACGTCTGCCGCGCCGCCATTGTTGTTGTTGTAGAAAAGCTCTCGTCAAAATCAATGGCGGACAAAAAAGCGCAAGTAAAAAATGTATACACGCTTGCCGATTGGTGGTAACAGCAGAGGCGGGTGCAAGCGGTGTGTGACGTAATTGGCAGAATCGACTGTCAATCAAAATGTCATTGGTTGAGACAATAGTATCTAGCTGCAGCCCAGCAGGTAGACCATGCTGGGAGAACTAGTACCTAGCTGCAGCCCTGCAGAACATACTGGAAGAGAGATAGTGCTATTTCTTGATGTTTCCTTTTTTTAAGTAAGTAAAGAGGCCTATGTTCATATCGGTGAGCACAATTTGTAACACAAATATACAGTAGTTTCATAAAAAAAATATTAAAAAAAAAAATATTACAAAAAAAAAATATTAAAAAAATATTAAAAAAAAAAATGTGCCACAAATATCGGTATCGGCCGATTGTGTTAGTTGAACAATCGGTATCGGTATCTGTGGCAAATTTTCATATCGGTGCATCCCTAGTGGACAATATCTACCACCTGGTCTTCGGCAGTCGCTCGCCTGCTGGTTCATTCACAATGTCTCTTCCGCATTAACCAAACGCTAAGCTACCCAGTGTTGGGAAAGTTCACTTTCTACATGAACTAGTTCAGTTCACAGTTCAACATTTTTTAAATGAACTAGTTCAGTTCATAGTTCATAATTCAAAATGTTGAACTAAAGTTCATGGTTTCAAAAATGAACTAATTTAGTTCTTTTTAGTTCTTTTAAAAAAAATGTATTATAGATTTTTCACGTACAGTTACTTACATTACAAAAACACACACTGGGACAAGGGGGGGGGGGGGGGTCCTCCAGTTCATCTCTATGCCATCATCCGATTCCACACCATAAGCAAGCAAAAACAAAACAAAAAGAAAAACAAGCAAAAAGGAAAGCAGACCAAGACAGGCACTGTACAGTATTGCACTTGCCTCGAGCGCATTCACATGTAGACATACATATATTTATTTTTTCCTATCCTAGGTCTGTCCATACAATGGGGCACTGGGCCTTTAGAAGGATCCGATACATTTCAGCAGGAAAATAGTCTAATAGTGGGGCCCACACCTCCTGAAAGTAAGCGTTGTTGACTCTATGCATTGCACAGTGTCTTTCATGGGGTAGGAGCACACTGAAGATCTCTCTATACCACATTTGTAAAAATGGAGGTTTATCCTTAATCCAGTTTATCAGAATGCATTTCCGGGCTGAAAGTAGAAGTTTATCAAATAGTTTGAATTGTAAACTCTTTTAAATGCATACGCCGACGTGACGTCTAGAGGTAGAGTCTGACTCCGACTGAGCGAGTGCTGCTGCTGCTGCAGCTCTCGGCTTCTGCGCGCAGATTCCTGTTCCACTGCTTGTTGTGAGGAGGAGTCTGATGACGTAGCAGGGGGTGACAGGCTGGTTGCCAGATCGGGTGGTTTTACGCATAATTTTTAAGCCTGTTTACAGTGTTTTAACTGAGTTTTCGGCTGAAATGCATTATGAAATATGGCACATCTTTGAACGCCGTTATAATAGAGTGCTGAGAATGAACGCACTTTTGAACTCCGTTACACAGGGCTGAGAATGAACGCGTTCTCAATTACGTTCATTTAGCGGATATACAGTACGTTCAGTTCAAGTTCGCCCAAAATACGAACGCGTTCATGAACGATCGTTCATTGAACGCGTTCAGGTACATCACTGAAGCTACCGCATATACTTCTAGGATAACCCACTTTGTAACTGAGTTTATCTCTCGCGTGCTGAATCTCCGGAGCTCCCGTTCCGTGCGTCCTCCTCCCTCTGTGGAAAACGCTGAAGAGAAAGCCCCTCCCTTGGCACCGCGCTCTGAACCCATTCTTCTTCATCACCTGTGTCTCCCTGCCCAACGTGACCACCAGCGCCCCTGGCGGCACCTGTATCCTGTCCCACTATGAAGCGTCAATGTTAGGATAGGGAGAATCAAAGAGAGCAGCAAGTTAAGTGTCAATGTCGGGGTAGGGATGATCAAGAGCGGTCAGCCGGTTACACAACGTCCTCGTGAACACAGGGAATGCAAAAGATTAGCGTTAGACACCTTGAATAATAGTCATACATTTTTGGGTGTCTACATTAGTTTATTGCACCACCAACGATTATTATCTTATCTCAAATGTCAAGGAAAATTAAACATCTATTTGACTCATGCATCATCCAAATGTATTCCCACTCTTTTCTTTGTGTAAGGAGACAAACATTTTTACATCATGCTCTGACTCTCACTCCTTACTGACCCTTTTTCCATTCCTCATCTCTCTCTCTCTTCCTTTAAACTAGACTTTATTTCGATAGAGCTAATTATCTTTTGACTATTGTTTTTGTATTTTTGTATGGATCCATACTTTTTTTAAACCTTTATTTACCCAGGGTTGGTTCGCTGAGCACGGATGCTCTTTTTCAGCTACGCCCTGCTTCACATTCACACCTGGGAGCTGCCCAGTATACAACCACAGTCTGACACCGTTGGCCACTGAGCAACTCCACTGGAGCAGTTTAGGGTTAAGTGCCTTGCTCAAGGGCACCTCAGCGGTTGGTGTTAAGGGTATGGGAGAGAGTTATTAATTCACTTCCCCAGTCCATATTTTTCCTGCCGGTCCAGGGGATCGAACCGGCGACCTTCCGGTCACAAACCCGCTTCTCTAACCTTTAGGCCACCACTGGCCCATAATAAATCATATTGAACTTTAGAAATCATCGAAATAGAGAACATATTGGAAACGGATATCCCCATGGACCCAATGTTGTTTCTGTTAGAAATACAGAGTGAACGAGTGTTGGACACGGATCAGTACTATATATTACACATCTTATTGATGATTGCAAAAAAAATTATTACTATTAACTGGATGAAACCTGAGCCCCCTATGACATGTACATATGATGGAACACATGACAGCCCAGCTACAGCTGAAGATGCCTCTCTTTGAGAAGAGATGGAGGTCAATTACTAGCTATCTTGGGTAGGCTTATGGACACACTGCTTTGAGACAGGATGGAGGGAAATGTACAAGTGTGTATTATGGGTATGTATATACAGAGAGGGAAATGTGTAGGTATATTTGAGTAGGCAGGAATGTTTTGGAGGAGGGACCCAATCAAGGTTAGTTATTTGTAAATGTTTACTTTATTTTATTTATTCCCCCCCCCTTTTTTTTCTTCTGTATTGTCGCAGTGAAAGGGTTAACCTTTTGGTAGTGTGGTAGTGAAAGGGTTAAATATTATTTTATTTTATCAAGTAACATAAATATAAAATCATAATCATAGATATAAAAATATGAATTGTTACAGTCAGCTATTGTATTAAAGCACCTTACAGGTAAGTGACTTACACACCACACAAGCACACTTATTACACGAACACACTGCTGCTACTTTTTTTTTTTTTTTTTTTTGGTCTTTTTCCCCCTCCATTTTCCTCCGATTTTCTCCCATCCCAATGTTAGTCGTATGCCAATTCCCAGTCCCTTCCTGGTCGCTGCACACTTACCCCCCACAGTCAGATCATCTGGGAGAGTGGAGGCTACCACGTGCTTCCTCCGACACACGTCCAGCCAATCACCGCTTCTTTTCACCTGGCAGCGCGGATTCTCATCGAGAGGGCGTAGCGTGTGGGAGGACCACACTATCCCCCTCGAGTCCTATCCGCGCTTAGCAGGCGCCCCGACCGAACTGTAGGAGTCGCTGTTTACAACGACCCGGACCCACCCCGCCAGCTTCTCCCACCCTCTAATACAGCCAATTGTATTAGTGCAGACGGCCAGCCAAGCTGGTGACAACCCCGGAGCTGTGAGCTGGATTCGAACAGGCGAATCCAGCTCACAGCTCCGGGGCTGGTGACGAATGCAATCTCCGCTCGGCCACCTAACCGCCTACACTGCTGCTACTTTTAACAAATCTGTTTACTACGGTTGAGGAAAAACAAAGCATCTCACGTACGAATGTACATAATTTTTGAACGGTGACAATAAAAGCATCTGAATCTCAATCTATTAGCAAACACTGCGACGGGGAATATATTTTATATATATTTATTTTTAATATAATGCCTGGGCCCATTTAGAATGATTAAGTTTGAAAAGGTCTACGTTCACGTTCATTAAAGGCTCATTCATTAGTCAGTGCTATTCCGCTTGAGCTCAGGGAGATATTTAGCCTAGTAAATTAGCCTCCTGATTTCACGTACATCAATAGTACATGGTTCAATAACTAACAACATCAGGCCGAACCAGCACCGTTTGTGGAGACAGGGAAGAAGAACTTAAAGGGATAGTTCTGATACAGTATATATATATTTTAACCATAGCTCTATTTGCTACTTGTTGTTGATTGTTAGAGCCCCTAGCCACAAACCAATGTAACGTTAATGGGGTCAGCTCCTCTCTGTACAAGATTAGATTATATTAAAACGTATTGTCCTTAAAATACAGCACAAGTACTTACTTACTTACTTACTTACTTACTTACTTACTTAGGCCTTTAAATTCCCAAAGGAACATAGGCCATCGACGAAGCTCCTCCATCCTCTTCGGTCTTGTGCCCTCCGCTCCAGATCTTGCCAGGACAGCCCTTCTTTCTTCATCTCCTGTTCTGTGGTTCTTCTCCAGGTGGTTTTCGGTCTGCCTCTCTTTAATAATAATAATAAATAATAATAATAATGCAGGACCTGTTGCAGAGGTCTTTATTCGGCATGCAACGACACTCAGTGTTTTTTAGCGGTACACACAGCGGTTAGTTTTTAGCACACACACCGGAACACACACGCATGCATTGTCTCTTTAGAATCGCCGATGCGATTCGTCTCTGCGATTAACCCATCCCGTCGTCCTTCCCCCCCAAGGGCAGCCGGGAGCAGACAGGCGTCAACGTGAGCCGCACCAGGGGACCAATCCAAGTGCTCCTGTCCGTCTTCGTCAAGGACACCACAGCGTTAGCGATCTGTTGTTGTGCATGTTTTTCCATTGGGTTTTATCTTATCGGGGGGGAAACCCTTGCGAGCACGGGGAGAACATGCAAACTCCACACAGAAAGGCCTGGGAGATACCCCACCTGGGTACCTGGCATCATGGAAACCTGGTCCCCAAGCGGGAATCGAACCCTGGACCTTCTTGCTGTGAGGCGACAGTGTTAACCACTACACCACCGTGCCTCTCTTCCTCCTGCCCTGTGGGTTCCATGTCAGTGCCCGCTTTGTGATTGATTTCTTTCTTCTGAGTGTGTGACCTATCCACTTCCACTTCCTCCTCCGGATTTTAATTTCTATTGTGTCCTGTTTGGTGAGTTCCCACAGGTTGGTGTTAGAGATGGTGTTGGGCCAGTATATTCCCAGGAGGAGGCACCGGTTGGTGAAGGTCTGTAGCTTGTTGAGTATAGTGGTGGTGGTTTTCCAGGATTCTGAGCCATATAGTAGAGTGGTCTTTACGTTTGAGTTGAAGATCTGTAGCTTGGTCTTGAGTGACAGGTTTTTTGCCTTCCAGATCATGTTTAGCATGTTGAATGATGTCCTTGCCTTTCCAATCCTGGCTTGCACAGCACAAGTACAGTACAACGAAAAGAAGTTTGGCATCCAACAAGAGTGCAAATGTTACAATAAAGTGCAACAGCAGTATACAATGTACAGGTGATTAAACTGGGTATAAAATATACAAATTAGTACTACTGAGTGTAGTGCTAATAAGATGTGAATTGTAGCATAATATGTACAGTGATACAGGTATAAAATCAGTCTGGTAGTAGTCATACTGGCCAGCAGCGTAACTAGTGAGAATATATATATATTTAGATATTTAGATATAGTATATATATATATATATATATATATATATATATATATATATATATATATATATATATATATATATATATATATATATATATATATACAGTAGATATAGTATCGACAGATGTGTAAAGCTGACTGAAAACAACTGAAATCTACTCCACAGTGCACATAAAGTAGCTTGACCACAATAACTTTGCATTGGTTTGTGGCTAATTGTGTGGTTTGTTTTGTATTTTTGTATTAAGGGCTTCAGAGTAGCTCACTGTCTATACTGTTTCTGCCAGCCAACTGCCCACCATACCCCACCCGACCCCCTACCCCCAGAGGTCCACAATGGAAATAAGCCTTTTGGCTTTATTGTGTTTTTAACCTCGATGATTTTTTTGTAAATGTATGTATTCCTGCTGGGCAGTTTTATATGTATATTTTATGAATGATCAAATAAATTCAATCAATCAATTAACGAGCCCGGGGCTAGTATGAGGAACAGCATAGGTTGCGCTGGGAAAGGACTAGAGCAATTCATTATGAATTGAAAATGGTGGACCCTGATGTAAACAAGACAAACGTCTTTCTCTGGTCTGCATCCGGCTGTGTATTGAGCCGTACTGTATTGTACCCATTCTGCAATCTGTTAAATAAAGTTTTCATTCATTCATTCATTCATTCATTCATTCAGCGAGGGCTCCCTCACAGCTATCCCTTTAAGAATCACACAGAGATGTTGAAGCGGCGTGTGACGCTTCATGTGCCACATTCATTATGCATACGTTTGAGTTACAAAGCCTTTTCCTCATAAAAGTCCAGTTGAGGATTTATTTGATGGTCTTTGCCATAGGTTTATGGAGGGTTACGAATGTACAGGTTAAGTGAAGGACACTGTACAAAGAAATATTTCTAGTAAAACATCACTTCCTAATTACCGGATGAGTCACTGTACTGCGTGGCTGCCAGGTGAACACATGGGAGAACTACTCCACTGAGGCACGTTTTGATTTCCCAGAGTTTTACACTGTCAAATGGCATTTCCCGCTTGAAAATCCAAGGTGGAAAGTATAATTACATTTACTCTAGTTACAGTAATTGAGTAGATTTTTTACTACTCAATATAAACAAGAATAGGGGCTCATTGGAGCACATATGTCCACGGCGGTATGCTACAGTGGGTCATAAATAGTTCCCCCCAATGAATGAAGGGTGTATGGCATGTATAGAATAGAATAGAAATACTTCATCATCCTGAGGGAAATTTGGCACTACAAATCGCTCACAGTAAACAGTAAACATTTAGGTAGACAAAACAAAAGTCACAAATAAGAATTAAAATAAGCCTAAGAATAATACGCATAGGGCGGCTAGGTGGTGTAGTGGACAAGGCACTCGCCACCAATGCAGGAGACGCTGGGTTCGAGCCCAGCTCTCCGCATTGCTATCAGCTTGGCTGGTCGTTCATACTAACACAATTGGCAGTGTTAGGGGTGGGAAAGCTGATGGGTGGGGATCGGACGTTGTGGGCAGCGACTCCTACAGGTCGGTTGGTGCGCCTGCGCAGCAGAATCAGGAAGCGACGGGGGCGGCGTGTCCCTCCCACGCAGACCCCTGCCGCTGAGAGATCGCGCTGTGCAGGTGAAAAGATGCGACGGCTGCTTCCTCGAGTACTGAAGGGGACACGTGATGTAAGGCTTCGTCCACATTGCAGCCGGCTTGTGGGAGGCATGGCCTAACAGCGTTCGAGACAGGGGAGGGTAGAATTGGACGATATGAAATTGGGATGGGAGAAAAATAGAAAATGGGAGAAAAAAGTAGATACAAAATAATAATAATACAGGGCGGCCGGGTAGCGCAGTGGACTAAACGTCTGTCTACCACCGCAGAGACACTGGTATCGAATCCAGCTGTCAGCGGTACCTCCGGCTTGGCCGGTCGTCATACTGACACAATTGGCAGTGTCAGTGGGTGGGAAGTCGGTGGGGTGTATCCTGGTCATTGTAAACAGCGACTCCTACAGGTCGGTCAGGGCGCCTGCACAGCGAGGGAAGGAACTGGGGGAGGTAGTGTGATCCTCCCACGCGTTACACTTCCCCAGTGAGATTCCTTGCTGTCATGTGAAAAGAGGCGGCTGGCTGTTTCCACATGTATCGGAGGAGGCATGTGATAGACTTCAGCGCTCCCTAGACCGGCAAGTGGGGGGCAAATGTGCGCAACGGCCAGGAAGGGGAGGGGGGAATTGGCATAACGACTAAAATTGGGATGGGAGAAAAATACAGAAAAATAGGAGGAGAAAAAGTAGATAAAAACAAAAGAATAATACGCATACGTTTTATGACATCTCTTGTCGCCTTTTGATTTAAAGCTAGTATCCCTCATTGGAATGGATCATTTTAATGAAAAGATTGGACACCTTCTTGTCATGGAGTGATCATGTTTTTAATAGTATCTGTGTTCGTAGAAATGTGAAGGCATTTTTTTTTATTTTCTCACTATTGTTTTTATTTCTGTTTGTTTTAAAGTTGTTCTATACGTGAACATGTTCTGTATGCTGCCTTCTTGGCCAGGGCCCAGTTGAAAAAGAGGTGGACATATCAATGTGATTATGTGGGAGATAAGACCCTCTTCCCCCCTCTCTCTTTGATCTCCCTCTACCCACCTTTCCTTCCTACCCCCATCCCTCTCCCCATTCCTTCCTACCACCCTTCCCCACCTTACCATATGTCCCCAAAGATATTGAAATTCTTTATTTGCAATTACCCCTTGAGATGAACCATCTCGTTTTCAAGGGGGTCCACAGTTTACAAAATACATAAATTACATATCTGTATTAAACATAACAAAACAAAAAGAAACAAACAAAAACCAAACACAAAACAAGATAAAATTAATAATAAACAGGTTCAAACAACATCAAACAAGAGGAACATAAGACAAACAAACAACAAAACACAGAGCACATATTCAAGTGATTGCTTCAATGATCTGTTATACTATTATTGGTGGAAACATGAACAAGTAATCTCAAGGTGAGAGGACAGCGCAGTTTTAAACAGTTGGGAGGATGTTATAGATCGAATATGAACTGGAAGATTATTCCAGTCAGATGGACCTTTGAACATGAACAACTTTTTGCCAACTGAGGTGGTTACATTTGTTGGAACTTAAAAAAATAGCTGTGCACAGTGTCTCAGTTGATGTCTAGAGGTGAAAGGGTCCATATACTGTTTGAGATATTGCGGATAATTGAAGTGAATACATTTAAAAAATAAACTGTATGTCACACCCCTACAGTATGTTCGTGTATTCCTTTGACCCCCACCCTTTCCAGTTTTGTATAAAGATGTTCCAAGATCCGGTGGGGGGTCTGGTCTCTCTTCTTTGGTGTCCTAGCTAAACACTTCGTTGAGAGTCATCCAGCCTAACTCTTACTATTTTGTATTGATACTTTGATTGAGTTAATAAATCGTATGAACTACTGTAGGTCTCTTTGGACTGAGTAGACACCTGAATGCGTCTAACGATAATTCCTTGCATTCCCTGTGTTCGCGAGGACGTTGTATAACTGGCTGACCGCTCTTGATCCTCCCTATCCTAACATTGACACTTAACTTGCTGACCTCTCTTGATCCTCCCTATCCTAACATTGAGGCTTAACAGTGGGACATGATACAGGTGCCGCCAGGGGGAGCTGGTGGCGACGTTGGGCAGGGAGAACAAAGCGGGGCTCGCAACTCACTTGTAGTTCCAAGGTGATTTTAATAAACAAAAAAGGCAGTAGATGCAACGTTTCGACCTTACCGGTCTTCCTCAAGCTGACTTTTTTGTTTATTAAAATCACCTTGGAACTACAAGTGAGTTGCGAGCCCCGCTTTGTTCTTATGTATTACTGTTTTTACAGTTTGGCTCAGCACCAACAAACGGAGGATGTGCGTTATTTATTTTTTCTGGACGTTGGGCAGGGAGACACAGGTGAAGAAGGATGGGCTCAGGGCGCGTCGCCGACGGAGGAACTTCCTCTTCATCGTTTTCCAGAGAGGGAAGAGGACGCGCGGAGCTGGAGCTCCGGACATCAAGCACGCGAGATATAAACCCAGTTACGAAGCGGGTTAGTAATGAGTATGCGATAGCTTAGCTTTTAGTTAATGCGGAAGAGACATTGTGAACGAAGAAGCAGACGAGCTACTGCCGAAGAGTGTGGTAGATATTGCCCACATTGCGTTTTAGCTGAAGTATATGCGTCATGACAGGGGGTTCACCACGACCCACAGCTTAGCTTCAGTTTAGCCCGCGTATCGCCCCACCCCATCAGCCCAGCAGCGGACGTCACTACACTGCACGCTCCTCCAGCCCCTCCGAGCCGGTACCCCAGCAGTCACCTGCCCAACGTCTACCCAGCCCCGCTGCCTGCTATCACGGGACCTCTCGACGGCCATCTCACCACACGGACGGTTGGTGGTGGGAGCGGGCCCGCCACTTGGTTAAGTACAGCGAGCGCTCCGAGTGCTGAAACTTTATCGGTAGACATTCTCTCTGTGCGGCGCGGGCTTTTTAAGGGCGAAGAGAAGCAGTGCTTTGAACTGACGCTGGTAACAGTGTTTAGGGGCGCCCCAACCTTTATTATTTTGGGGGAAAGCCGGCTATAGATAGGACTTTTATTTGCAACGTGGGCCCACTGTCATTTTGGTTGAGTGTAATAATAATGTGTGTTCTTTTACAAAATTCCCATTGAATAACTCCTTTATCCCTCTCCCTCTTCCTCCCCTCTCTCCCCACCTACGGAGAAGCGAAGCAGTAGATAACCCTTAAAGGGAAGAGGTTATTACTGTGTCTAGCCCAGTGTGGGAAGAACTTGCATTGTAGAGCGAGAGCACTAGGTGCCCAGTGCGGGGATAACTTTCATCCATGTGTAATTATTTGTAACGTGCATCAGACTTCCAGTAAAGGACAGTTTAATGGGACTACTGTGTGCGTGTCTGTTAATGTGCATTTTATCTAACCCTTTCCTTTCCGGGTAATGCTCATTACAATTTAACCCTTTCCCCACCCCCCTGCCTATAGTTCATTGTGAAAGGTCTCTACTCATCATTCAGGAAGGGTACTGCTTTGGGGGAGCGAATATATCATCCATCTTTACTGCCATCGGGTGTGGGAGGGCCCAGGAAGTATTGGGGGAAGTGTGGGTGTGTGGGGAGCTACTGTTGATCGCCCTGGAGGGCAAGAAGGACCAGCGCACCATCCCTATGTAGCAGGGTGGATTATCCCTGCTTCGTGGGAACGGTTGCTGGCAGTCAGGAGGTAGCTGGACACAGTAGAACTCTGTCTGACTGCACCCTCGTCTTTGGGCCTGGGGCGTCGACTGGAGGCTGGTAGTGTGAGTGGATGGGGCCCGGGATTTACCAACCTGGTCTGGTACTCTGGTCTTCCTTCCCTGCCGCAGGGCGGTCAGCAGTACTCCCCAACACGCTCCCACTCCTCCCAGTTGCTCCTTAGACCCTCCCACACCTTGTGACTGAATTGTAATCAAATACTCTGAGTTCCCCCCGCAAGCAGTACCCTCCCTCAATGACCCTAGAAACCTTACAATGGAGATGGAAGGTGGAATAGGAAAGGGTTAATTATATTAACATTACCCACACCAAAAGGGTTAAGATAGGCTCAATAAAAGACACACACACCGTGCTCCCATTCAGTATGATTATTATTGTATCCTTGGCCTAGTTACACAATAGCTACGTCTGGTGATTATTGCACCATGATTATTGTTACACAATAATTACAGTCTGATAATTATGTACTCACGCCTAGGCACCAAGTGCTCTCGCTATACCCAGACTAAATGCTGCCCACGTCTGGGCTAGTCACAGTATCACTACCTCCCCTAAGGGTTTATATATACTGCTCTCGTACTCCGTAATATGGGGAAAGAAGGGGGAACATAGAGGAGGATAAGGGTTCACTGAATGGGAAATATTATTACATCACACATGTTATCACGCTCAAAGGAAATGAAAATAAAACAAAATGTGAGCCCACAATTACCAAAACAAAAGCTGTATGCTAATGCCGGCATGTAATGTTTGGGGTCTGTAATTAGCAACGTTAATTTCGCCCGCAGGCTGCACCACACTGTGTATGATGTAAGGATCCGGAGCATAGCGTTTATACTCATCAAAAATGGCCGCCTCGCCGCGCCACTGTTGTCCGTGAGGCAAGATGGCGTCGAACACTCTCGGCGAGGACACCAGCAGGCGGAGCTGTAGCAGAGAGGCAGTGCTGGCTGGGCTTGTGCTGGGCGATGACGACCTCTGCTGGGGGAAAAGAACTCCCGTGTCCTGCAGGCAGCCAGGAGCAGGTCTGCTGTAGAACGCCGGTGCAGACAGCTGTTGACGCCCGGGGCAGACGGCTTGTAGGTCCCGCGCGTATCTGGGTTCGCACTCTTATACCGGCACAGTAACTGCTATAACCCGACTACTGTGAGCTCAGATATATTATTAGCCGCACGCTACCTATACCGCTCACTGTAACTGCTATAACCCGATACTGTTAGTCCTGTGTTCGGTACCGTTTGCTCTTACACTATCACTGGTACTTCTAGGATATCACATCCACTAGTAAGTACTTTCTATCACCCGTCACTATTCCACGGGGCTCTTCAACAGGGCTCGCCCAGAGCACACGCCTGCTGCGACTGTTCGTGTTCCAAGTTCACTGCCGAAAAGGTTCTCTTTCCGTCTTCCGCTCCCATATATCACGTTCCATCTCTCTCCAACACTCTCTGTCAGACACCGCCCCCTGCTGGTCCCGCCTACTAGTCACACAGGGAAGGATGTTGATCATGGTCCCGCGATACTGTGGATAGTCCATACTTCAGTCGATAGAAGGAAGAGAAACTCATATCATTGCTCGTGGGAATATCAATGATGTCTTTGTGTACAAAGGGAATATAAAACACCAGTCAGCGGTCTTGAATAATATACAATATTTTCAGACTGCTACACCTAGGTTAGTGAATCCTAGGCCCCATCCACTCCCGCTGCTCGACCTCCACTTCAACATTCCTGGCCTACAGTCGGGGACTCAGCTGGACCCAGCTCTGCTGCGTTCTTACTACCAGGTGGCCGTGTACATCCACTCCCATAAAGCAGGGATAATCCACTCTGCTACAGTAAGTTATTAGCTTTGGCTATATTTTCCACCACAATTACCCTGGTTAAATATAGGATAAAGGATACAAAAAATAACCTGTAGTCTAATGCAGTGGTTCTCAACTGGTCTAGCCTCGGGACCCAACATTTTCCTTAGTCATTAAGTCACGACCCACATTTTTTAACCACTATGATTTATTTAAATTGTTTTTTTTTGCAGTAATACACAACCTTTCATGCACTGTTAAAAACATGAAATAAACACAAAAAAGTGCAACAAAAGTGCAACTAGGGCTAAAAACCCAATGAAATAAAATAATAATAAATAATATATGCTTAGCAGATTTCTTAGCTTAACATAACAGACCTAAGTTTGGGGGAACTAATGGGATAACTGGGGTTGCAACAAAAGGATGTTGTTTGCTATGTCCAATCTGTTCCTCTGCTTTGTCTTCAGCTGGACCAGAGCTCAGAAGCCACTTTCACAAAGATAGGTAGTGCAAAAAAAACTATTAAAAATTGTATTTTTTTTTCTCACACACATCCGCGACCCACTCAAAATGGCCCTGCGACCCACTTTTGGGTTGCGACCCACCAGTTGAGAAACACTGGTCTAACGCATGTCTGTAAATCATGTTGTGACTTCTCAAAATGCAACTTACTGAAACACTAGCTGGTCATGACGTACAATTAGCGTAGATTTCAATGGTGAAATCTGTTTACTGCTCAGTTGCTCCGAAAATTGTGAAAACATCTGCACATTTTCAAACTGGAAGTGTTGCAAACCGATACTCTGACTGTCCAACCATTGTTAATGACTACAAAATAAACACCTTTCGAGTAATTTGAAAGGCCTGTGCTTTGAATTTGAAAGGCCTGTGAGCACTGAGTACAATTTAGTACCTCAGACGAAGAACCATGTAACTCTCTACATCTGGTAAGTTGGAGAGCTGTGTTCCATATAACCATAATTATAACATTCATAGTTAAAGATAGTAGAGGTTGAATACTTTCGTGTGATATATATCACATTCACACTCCTAGTGCTATGGATGCTATGCTGTGACACTACAACTGGGAATACATGGGCTGTGCAAATTATTTATAAATGGAGTTATACGGTCCTTCGTCTCCAGGGTTCAGTTAGATTGTCCTTTACAGTAAAGCAGTATCTCTGTGACATTAAATTGGGTGATTGATATGATTAGGAGGGACTATCCCCAAAGCCTGGACTTGCAAGGGGCAATATTGGAGCATGCTCAAAATCTTTATAGTAAAAGTAACTAAATACTTACTTTTGTGTGTTGAGTGCTTATACTCCTACTTAACGGTAACATATTATACTCCTTTTTAACAAGTTCAATTGGTCTTTGAGGTCCCTTAAACATGTCTTTGAAGGTTTTAGCTGGAAAAAACACACACACACATACACATTCTAAATGGTAAATGGTAAATTTATCCAAAGCGCTTTACAATTTGTTCCTCACAATTAACCATTCACTCACACATTCACACACTGACGGCGGAGGCAACCATGCAAGGTGCCAAGCTGTGTCTTGCTCAAGGACACTTTGACTGTCTTCGAACCGGGAACCTCCGGATTACCAGACGACTGCTCTACCTCCCGAGCCACTGTCGCCCCCAGTGGCTCGGGATATTCTAGCATGCATGCATTCTACTGTAGCATGTCTCTATACCTCTCTGTTTCAGTCCTGTTCTCATTCCAGCAGCCTCTATACCTCTCTGTTTCAGTCCTGTTCTCATTCTAGCAGCCTCTATACCTCTCTGTTTCGGTCCTGTTCTCATTCCAGCAGCCTCTATACGTCTCTGTTTCAGTCCTGTTCTCATTCCAGCAGCCTCTATAGGGGAACTATCTTATAAATGGCTTTTTTCAGTGTTTAGCATTGTTTCCTAGCTATGTGGACTTATATTAATATTATCTATGTCTCTAATTCTCATATTGGCGCATTCTTCCAATTCTCCTCTCACAATATTCACCCTCACTGAACTGAGTCATCTGAAAACGTGCTGATTTGTGATGTCAGAGAGACACCGCTGCATGATAATCAGCTGAGTTTCCACACAGTTCCCACTGTGGTTGGAGCCCAGGCTCAAAACGGCTTAAGATCTTGAGGTAGAAAAATGCTGTTTTTACTTGATTAGAAATACAAAACAATGAATTAAAAAAAAAAAATTACAGAGGTGTTCCATAAACCCACAGGAATTGTGTAAAAGTGCCCAAATAGTGAAAGAAATAGTAAAATAGTTCCCCTTTAAATAAAAGTTGTGAAAATGTGGTTGCGTGTTGTGTCAAGTGTACATATATTCATAGCACGGGGAGGCGCCGTGGCAGTCCGGCCCCTGGCCCCTTGGGTTTCTGACAATGTGGCCCCCTGAACAATTTAGTTGAGTACCTCTCTGTTTCAGTCCTGTTCTCATTCTAGCAGCCTCTATACCTCTCTGTTTCAGTCCTGTTCTCATTCTAGCATCCTCTATACCTCTCTGTTTCAGTCCTGTTCTCATTCTAGCAGCCTCTATACCTCTCTGTTTCAGTCCTGTTATCATTCTAGCAGCCTCTATACCTCTCTGTTTCAGTCCTGTTCTCATTCTAGCAGCCTCTATACCTCTCTGTTTCAGTCCTGTTATCATTCTAGCAGCCTCTATACCTCTGTTTCAGTCCTGTTCTCATTCCAGCAGCCTCTATACCTCTGTTTCAATCCTGTTCTCATTCTAGCAGCCTCTATACCTCTCTGTTTCGGTCCTGTTCTCATTCTAGCAGCCTCTATACGTCTCTGTTTCAGTCCTGTTCTCATTCCAGCAGCCTCTACCTCTCTGTTTCAGTCCTGTTCTCATTCTAGCAGCCTCTATACCACTCTGTTTCAGTCCTGTTCTCATTCTAGCAGCCTCTATACCTCTCTGTTTCGGTCGTTCTCATTCTAGCAGCCTCTATACCCCTCTGTTTCAGTCCTGTTCTCATTCTAGCAGCCTCTATACCTCTCTGTTTCAGTCCTATTCTCATTCTAGCAGCCTCTATACCTCTCTGTTTCAGTCCTGTTCTCATTCTAGCAGCCTCTATACCTCTCTGTTTCAGTCCTGTTATCATTCTAGCAGCCTCTATACCCCTCTGTTTCAGTCCTGTTCTCATTCTAGCAGCCTCTATACCACTCTGTTTCAGTCCTGTTCTCATTCTAGCAGCCTCTATACCACTCTGTTTCAGTCCTGTTCTCATTCTAGCAGCCTCTATACCACTCTGTATCAGTCCTGTTCTTATTCTAGCAGCCTCTATACCTTTCTGTTTCAGTCCTGTTCTCATTCTAGCAGCCTCTATACCTTTCTGTTTCAGTCCTGTTCTCATTCTAGCAACCTCTATACCTCTGTTTCAGTCATGTTCTCATTCTAGCAGCCTCTATACCACTGTTTCAGTCCTGTTCTCATTCTAGCAGCCTCTATACCACTCTGTTTCAGTCCTGTTCTCATTCTAGCAGCCTCTATACCTCTCTGTTTCAGTCCTGTTCTCATTCTAGCAGCCTCTATACCTCTGTTTCAGTCCTGTTCTCAACGGGCTGCTTCTGTATCAGTACCTTTAAATGAAAATGAGCTGCTCCCGGTCCCCTATGTGCAAACGATCAAACAAAATTCAGATCAAACTGTCAAACTAGGCATTGCAGATCAAATAAGATCCAGCTATTTCATATCCAACTTACTTAATGTCAGAAAGATATTTTAAGTAAAAAAAAAAAAACTAGAAAAGATAAGCAAGCAACCTTTTTGTACACGAGCAAGCCGCCTTTTTGTACACACACATTTGTCACACGAGTCAAGGGCCCCACACTACATTTAGCTTTTTCCTGTGACATCATAAGGACAGAGGTACAAACAGCTCGTTTAAAGGCACAGTTTCTGAATGCGAGCAGAGTCCAAAATGCGACTTTCCCAGGTTGAGTGTTAGTAGGCCCATCAGAGACAGCAAATGTACAGATGTAGCAGCCGTGTCCGTCTACCCTTGCTGAAAGGTTTCTGGGTAGTTGCCGTATGAACGGTATCAACCAGTAGGGGGCGCTCGGGTTACTTTTCGTCTCTAGTAAAGGGGAGGGGAGGAGGGGAGAAACAGCCCGGTGCCGAGGGTTGTTAGATTGCTCCGTTCTCCGCTTGATATGATTAATCAAATGTCCAATCTAATGAATTTAGTTTGTTCATAAAATGCTTAAAATGTTAAATATATGAACACAATATGAATATGTGCACAAGCACTGAAAAAGTATTTCCAAATATGGGAGTTTTAAGTTAAATTGTAGATATAACAGTAGATTACTTCCACTTTACTGGTATAACAGTAGACGATTTCTACTAGGGATGTCCCGATCCAATCACGTGATCGGAGATCAGGGCCGATCACGTGTTTTTCAGAAGATCGGAATCGGGGGGAAAAAATCAGGAGTTTTTAATTCTTTAATTTCTTTGGTGCACCACTGATAAGCTTTATTTTTGTTTTGAATTTTGATCCAATGCTGCAAGTGAAAAAAAGAAGCTATAGCCTATACATGTTGGATATAATGGATATACTGTTAAAAAAGCCATATCCATGTTGGATATAATGGATATAAATAAAAATAAAACACCCTGAGGGTCAACTTGCATTATTTTCTTTTCTTTTTTCTTAATGCATTTCTTAATGATTTTGCATTGCAAAATCAGTATCGGCAGATACTCCATATCACATGATCGGAATCGGATCGGGAGCAAAAAAATGCTATCGGGACATCCCTAACTTCTACTTTACTGGTATAACAGTAGACTACTACTTTACCGGTATAACAGTAGACTATTTCTACTTTACTGGTATAACAGTATACAACTTCTACTTTACTGGTATAACAGTAGACTACTACTACTTTACTGTTATAACAATAGACTATTTCTAATTTACTGGTATATTATTGGTTTCCTTACTAATGTGAGGGCCGACGATCCACTCTACTGGTCAAATTACTTACTCGTGAGTAGTACGTCCATTGATAAAGAAAAGCAATGTCCACAGCCGCTCCAGTGCAAAGTAAAGATATCCAAATGGTTTATTTGCAAAGTCTCTCTTTACAGAAGTGGTCCTAAATCTACTTTCCTAAATATTCCTGTCACTACTACAAATACTACTACAAGTGGCTCCTACTAGCTACAAGTACTAATACAAGCTGTATTATGGGGAAGGAGTCATTTCTGTATTCAGCAGCTGTCTATTGCAACAGTCTGCCCAGTGACCTGAAAATCGTAGACAATGCTGTTAGATTCAAGTCCAGCCTGAAGACATGGCTCAAAAGAGACTATACTTAACCTAGACACTTAGCTTAAGGCACCCTTGCATGTTGTATGAGTCTGTTATGTATATAAATGTTAAATGGTATATGTGATGTGTTGTGATGTCATGTTTTGTATGATGCATGTCTAAGCATCACACTCCCCTACCCCCCTACAAGGACCACAATGGAAATAAGCTCTGAGCTTTTTTGTGTTTCATCCTTGGCAGTATATCCTGACTGTCACATGTTTATTTTTTATATTGTCAAATAAAGTCATTCATTCATTCATTCAAGCTACAAGTACTACTACAAAGTAAGAAAACTGTATTTTCCCAGTCTCCAAAATCACAGCCGACTCGACACATGAAAATTCCTTCGTAATGTGAAAGCCGTAAATCCACTTGTTGGCTTCTGGCTTCAGTCCATGGTTGAGTCTGGCAACTGGTTGTGGGAGCATGCTGCTCTCAAACAATTGATGTTTGACTGACTAAAATTCAACCTACGAAAGCAATCTTAACTACAGAAGGCAAGATGGAAAAGAACATTAAAGAAATGGGCAAAACATTGGAGAGCTTGGCGAGAGAGGTGAGAGAAGTAGCGAAAAAACAAACTGAACTCGTGAACCTCTTGACCGAAGTTAAGGAACTCAGGAATATGCTGGAGGAAAGAGAGGAGAAAATAAAGAAGCTGGAATCGAAAGTGAACAATCTGGAGAAACTGGAACGGAGAGTCCAGGAACTGGAGCTTTTCACAAGAAAGGACGATGTAATCATAAGTGGAATGGAGGTGAAGCCGAGGTCGTATGCAGCAGCACTTTCAGCAAGGGGAGGTGAGGAGCCTCGCCATGAAGACCAACAATCGCTGGAGATGCAAGTCGCTACCTTCCTGAGAAGCAAGGACATCCACCTTGACAAGAACAACATTTCTGCTTGTCACATTCTTCCGAGAAGAGATCGAGAGGCCAAACCTGCAATCATTATTCGGTTTGTAAACCGCAAACATAAGACGGAGCTGCTAATGCAAGGGAAAAAGCTGAAGGGAACCAACGTTTATATAAATGAACACCTAACAGCAAAGAATGCCGAGATTGCCAGAGAAGCACGTCTGATGAGAAAAAACAACAAGATTAAAGCAACGTGGACCAGAGACTGCAAAGTGCTCATTAAGTTGAAGGGCGATACACCTGACACAGAGATGGTAATCATGATAAGAGAGCTAAAAGACCTTGACCCTTATAAATGACTGTGTTCTCTGTTTTGACGGTGTTTTGGACTGCCTTCTGGGTCAAATATTTCTGCATAGCTCACTGCTGCGTGAACTCTAGTCCTATGTTGGCTTTTTTGGGTCTTGCAAGACTAATGCTTAGACAAAGGGCTGATTATGAAATATTATTCTTTCCACATGCTGATATCAAACTCACGTGTGTCATAGGCTCTGCTTTGTTCCCATTTTTGATAAATTATTTGCCATACTTTTTTGGGTCTGTAAATAGTCACTGCATGAGAAATTGGACTGCGTTAAGCAAATTGTCTGAGGATGATGAGGATTTATTATTAGGATTAATGGTTATTATTATGATTATTATAGGCTATTATTGTGCTAGGATTTGTTTTGTTGATGATTTAACCTCTCTTTATGCATGATTTCAATGTAGACATTGACCTTGAGGTCAATCTCTTTAATAATATTGATATAGTGTGTGACTACTATACAGAAGAGCAAGTAAATGGTGAAGTAGATCATGCAAATCGATTTTCAATCATACACTTTAACAGCAGGAGTATGTACAAAAAAATTTCACACATCAAAGACTATCTGAGCCAATTTTCTACACAGTTTAGTTTAGTAGCTATTTCTGAGACCTGGATTGCCCAAGAGAAAGAAGAGTGTTTTGAGTTGGATGGGTATGATTTTAGATGTATAAACAGAATCCACAAAGGGGGAGGAGGGACTGCTTTATTCATTGATAAAAAAACTAAAGTATAAGGTTATTGACCACATGAGTGCTGCTATTGAAGACCTCTGTGAGTACATTACAGTGGAGATTGAAAGGGAAAAGCAGAAAAACATCTTGGTTAGCTGTGTGTATAGAGCGCCTAGTTCAAGCATTGAGAATTTCAGAGAAAAGATGGAAGAGCAACATAGAGCAAAAGGTTACATTCATTTGTGGCGACTTTAATATCAATCTTTTAAACCCAGACAAAAAAACAAATATAGATGATTTTACATCAACCATGCATAGCCTAGGCCTCTTCCCGATAATTAATAAGCCTAGCAGAATAACCTCTCATTCTGCTACTTTGATCGATAAATAATAGAATTGTGTGCGGACTGCTGACAAATGATATAACAGATCACTTACCAGTTTTTGTAATAATAGAAGATAATAATCAGCCAAAGAGGGAATCTCAGATTTTTTTTAATAAAAGGCACCTTTCAGAGGACTCAATAGGGGCACTCAAAAGGGAACTGGCTCTCCAGCAATGGGTTGAGGTGTTTGAAGCAACTGATGTGGACTCAGCATATGGCTGCTTTCTGAATACATTCATGACTTTATATGATCGTTTCTGTCCTATTGTGCAGCAAAGTAGCCGACAAACTAGGAAGCCAGATAAACCATGGATAACAAAAGGAATTTCAAATGCCTGTAAAAAGAAGAATACTCTTTATAGAGATGTCATATAGAGACATCAATGTGGAACGCCCTACCCAAAGCTGTAAAGGAATGTGAATCACTACCCACTTTCAAAAACACTCTCAAAAAACACCTAAGGGAGACTGCAACTCGAAACTGGCCCCTGTAAATGTCCGAACACAACCCCCTCCAATGTACAGTAAATTACCAAGTATGGTCTTGTCAATAAACCAATGTACAGTGTTGTTTGTACAGTTGTACAGTGTCCCCCACCCACCCCTCCTACCCAACCCCCCCCCCCCACTCCTACCCAACCCCCCCCCCCCACCCACCCAACCACCTCCAATGTACAGTCCCCACCCACCCCTCCTACCCAACCCCCCCCCCCGCACTCCTACCCAACCCCCCCCCCCCCCCCCCACTCCTACCCAACCCCCCCCCCCCCCCCCCCCCCCCCCACCCAACCACCTCCAATGTACAGTCCCCCCCCCACCCCCACCTACCCAATCCAATGTACAGTTTCTACGCCTAATGTATATACTCTTTTCTTTCTGGACTCTTTTTGTATCACAAACAGTACTGTAATTGCAAATCTGGTATGTCATAAATGTATAGATGTAGCAGTACTGTCTATCTGTATGTCATGTATGTCATATTATATGTTACAATGAATTGAAAATGGGGGACCCTGATGTAAACAAGACGAAAGTCTTTCTCTGGTCTGCATCCCCTTAACAATTGTATGTATTGAGCTGTACTGTACTGTACCCATTCTGCAATCTGTTAATAAAGTTTTCATTCATTCATTCATTCATCAAGCATAGAACTAAACAGAAAGAAATCAAATATAAAATATATAAAAATAAATTAATAGATACTATAAGAAACCGTAAGAAGGGTTATTATAATAACTTACTAGAAATTAATAAAAATTATATTAAAGGAACATGGAAAATTATAAACACAATAATTGGAAAATCAAATAACAAACCAGGCTATATTGATAATTTTTCTGTAAATGGAACGGAAATAACCAACATGCATGAGGTAGTGGAGGAGTTTAATCATTTGTTTGTAAATGTTGGCCCAGATCTTGCAAGGAAGATCAAGCCTCCACAAGGGGGAGCTATTGCAGAACAATACATTGATAGAAATCCATCCACAATCTTTTTGTCTGACGTATCTAATATGGAAATAATTGCTATTGTAAACAATCTCAAGAATAAAACATCTACAGATGTGAATGGGTTAGACATGTCTCTTATTAAAAAACGAATCAAAGAAATTGTAGATCCAATTACTTTCATATGTAATCTATATTTTAGGATGGGGACCTTTCCAACTGAAATGAAAACAGCCAAAGTAATTCCAATACATAAAGCAGGAGATTTTTTTTTTTACAAATTATAGGCCTGTTTCTTTACTTCCTCGATTTTCAAAAATTCTGGAAACACTTTTTGTTGCACGTCTGGACAGTTTTATTGAAAATAATGAGATATTGATTGATAGCCAGTATGGATTCAGAACTAACAGATCCACATCAATGGCTCTCATGCAGGTAGCAGAAGAGTTAACAAATTCAATCGATAATAAACAGTATGCAGTTGGAGTTTTTATTGATCTGAAAAAAGCTTTTGATACCATTGACCATGATATTTTACTCAGAAAACTTGAAAAGTATGGAATTAGAGGGATAGGGCTCAGTTGGATAAAAAGTTACATAGAAAATAGGAAACAATGTGTGCAGATGGGGAAGACCAGATCATCCTGCAAAGTGATAACATGTGGGGTACCGCAAGGGTCCATTTTAGGACCGAAATTATTTATATTGTATATTAATGATGATATTGATGTTTCTGATAAACTTACATTTGTCATTTTTGCAGATGATACCAACATTTTTTGTTCAGGTGCAGACCTACAACAGTTGCTAACAAATATTACAGGTGAACTGGGGAAGCTGAAATGTTGGCTTGATACTAACAAACTCTCCTTAAATATAAGTAAGTCTAAATTTATTTTGTTTGGAAATAAAAAAAAATTCATCCGGATACTCAAGTAGAGATATGCATAGATAATGTTCATCTTGAAAGAGTAAATGAATATACTTTTTTAGGGGTCGTGATAGACCAAAACCTCAGCTGGAAAACTCATATTAACTATGTAAAGAAAAAAACAGAGAGTAGCTTAGGTATCTTAAGAAAAACCAGACACATATTAAATTTGAGATCATTATACACAATTTATTGTACTCTTTTATTACCATATCTAACTTACTGTATAGAAACTTGGGGAAACACATACAAAACTAATCTGAATCCTATTATCATCTTACAGAAAAAGGCAATAAGGGTTGTGAACAATGTTATCTCCATCCTACAAACACACTGTTTTTTGAACTAAGGGCATTAAAGTTCCTCGACTTAGTTGACCTTAAAACAGCAGAGATAGTTTTTAAAGCTAGAAGTCATCAACATGTAACTTACAAATTTTGTTTAAAGAACGAGAGGTGACGTATAATTTAAGAAGAACACTCAATTTGAAACAGCCTAGAGCTCGAACCACACTTAAAAGTATGTCTGTGTCAGTTAAAGGAGTGAAACTCTGGAACAATATACCGTGTGAAATAAAAAAACAGCAGGAGTATTTTTAAGTTGAAAAAGATGTTTAAAAACAGGGTTCTAGAATCTTATAGTAAAATTTAACTTTAACTAACTTTTTTTGTTCTTTTCTGGATCGTTTTTTGTTGATTTTTGATTGGTGATTTATTTTTGTTATATTTTGAAAAAAAAAATGTTTAATTATTATTTTTTTAATTAGGGGTAGGTTGCTCTATAAGCCTTCAAACCTATCCTTTTCGTTTGTTTATTTGTGAAAATGTTTGAATTTATTATTTTTTTTCCCCCTCCTTTTCCTCCGATTTTCTCCCATCCCAATGTTAGTCGTTATGCCAATTCCCAATCCCCTTCCTGGTCGCTGCGCACTTACCCCCCACAGTCGGTCTGGGAGAGTGGAGGCTATCACGTGCTTCCTCCGACACACGTCTA
>NC_140169.1:131308447-131351498 GCF_963971535.1 Notolepis coatsorum | reverse complement strand
CACATACAAACTAATCGAATCCTATTATCATCTTACCGAAAAAGGCAATAAGGGTTGTGAACAATGTTATCTCCATCCTACAAACACACTGTTTTTTGAACTAAGGGCATTAAAGTTCCTCGACTTAGTTGACCTTAAAACAGCAGAGATAGTTTTTAAAGCTAGAAGTCATCAACATGTAACTTACAAATTTTGTTTAAAGAACGAGAGGTGACGTATAATTTAAGAAGAACACTCAATTTGAAACAGCCTAGAGCTCGAACCACACTTAAAAGTATGTCTGTGTCAGTTAAAGGAGTGAAACTCTGGAACAATATACCGTGTGAAATAAAAAAACAGCAGGAGTATTTTTAAGTTGAAAAAGATGTTTAAAAACAGGGTTCTAGAATCTTATAGTAAAATTTAACTTTAACTAACTTTTTTTGTTCTTTTCTGGATCGTTTTTTGTTGATTTTTGATGGGTGATTTTTTTTTTTTTTTTTTTTTTTAATTAGGCTCTATAAGCCTTCAAACCTATCCTTTTCGTTTGTTTATTTGTGAAAATGTTTGAATTTATATTTTTTTCCCCCTCCTTTTCCCTCCGATTTTCTCCCATCCCAATGTTAGTCGTTATGCCAATTCCCAATCCCTTCCTGGTCGCTGCGCACTTACCCCCCACAGTCGGTCTGGGAGAGTGGAGGCTATCACGGCTTCCTCCGACACACGTCTAGCCAATCAACCGCTTCTTTCACCTGGCAGCGCGGACTCTCACTGAGAGGGTGTAACGTGTGGAAGGATCACACTACCCCCTTAGATCCTATCCGCGCTGAGCAGGCGCCCCGACCGAACTGTAGGAGTCGCTGTTTACAACGACCCGGACCCACCCCGCCAGCTTTCCCCACCCTCTAATACTGCCAATTGTATTAGTGTGAACGGCCAGCCAAGCTGGTGACAACGCCGGAGCTGTGAGCTGGATTCGAACAGGCGAATCCAGCGTCTCGGGCGTTTGGTGACGAACGCAATCTCCGCTACGCCACCTGACCGCCCCTTGTTTTTTTATTTGTAAACATTCGAAATAAAATAATTCATTCATTCATTCTTCAGAGTCCATCCGTTCGGTCAGTCTGGTCGAAGATGCAAAAGGCCCGCTGGACCCCACCTGCCTCCGCTGGGGCTGGGGCTCCTCTATTCGCCCGTTGGGGAAGGCGTGCTTGTAGAAGCAGTTGGAGCCGAACAAGCAGGTCCCGCGACCCTCGTCGAAATATTTACACGGTTGTTTCCCATGCCGTCTTTGTATTTCTGAATTAGCTTCTGCTTGTCCTCCTTGTCTTCCACCCAGTACTCGCTCGCTATCACAAATTTGGACGTGATCCGACACTCTGGGCAAGACTTGATGATCTTTCTCTCGAACTGCTTGGCGCTCCTCCACTTGCGGATGCACTTCAGGCAGTAGCAGTGGCTGCAGTTGGACAGGATGCCGAAGCGGCGCTTGCTGGGGTTGGTCTTCTCGAACACCACCTCCATGCACACGCCACACATCATGTCCTGGATGCGTGAATATTAAAGGCAACCAACTTGTGTTCAGCTTTTCGTTCAGCGTTTCTCTGATTGGCCACACGGCCAATCAATCAATCCACTAGCACGCGGCCTTGCGGCAAGAGAGACAAGAGAGACAAGAGAGTCGCGGCAGAGAGCCGCGCATGCGCATGAGGCTCCCCCAGGTCCTTGTGTTTGAGACAGCCATATTAGACACATAGCCATAATTTAAGATAATAGTTTCCACAGCTCCAGTTAACCTAATTATACCGTAATGAATCATTAAAAAAAATACCGTTAACTGGAATATGTTGTTTCTTTACACATATGTTGGATTATGTAATTGGGTTTTCATGACAAAACAATAAAAATCGCTACTTTACATCAGGGTGAACGCTGAACCGAGTCAAGCCGCGGGAGGCGCACGGAAGTGACGCGTGACTCGAGATAGTCCTAACACTGTAACAGTGTTTATTATTAAGAGTCAGATAGTCCTAACAGTGTTTATAGTCCTAACACAGTGTTTATTAGTAAGAGTCAGATAGTCCTAACACTAGTGTTTATTATTAAGAGTCAGATAGTGAATGAATGAATGAATGAAAACTTTATTTAACAGATTGCAGAATGGGTACAATACAGTACGGCGTAATACATACAATTGTTAAGGGGATGCAGACCTGAGAAAGACGTTTGTCTTGTTTACATCAGGGTCCCCCATTTTCAATTCATATAGACATTTATGACATACACAACATACATGACATTTATGGCATAGGGACATATAGGTATTTAGTACCTATATATTATATATATATATATATATATATATATATATATATATATATATATATATATATATATTATATATATATATATATATTATAGTCGTAACAGTGTTTATTATTGCGAGTCCTAACAGTGTTTATTATTTCATAACTGTATGGGCTTTGTTTATACATGTACAGTGACGAGTGAATCTACCGTTGGTTGTTAAAAACGCGAAACATAATAATCAGTCAGCAGCGCTCCACTGCTACCGCAGCCCAACACAAGTGCGTTGGAACAGCAGCCCAACACTACAGAAGTTGGTTGCCCGCGCTGCCGCGCTACCGCACGTGCTCTTTGGATTTCATTTGGGACGTGGGACGGCTGCGCTTGCCTCTGCGTGGGGGCGGGGGGGCGCGGCCAATCAGAGAAAAGCCGAACACAAGTTGGTTGCCTTTAATATTCACGCGTCCTGGATGGCAAACGAGATCTCCATGTCCTTCTTGTGAGACTCGATGCACGCCTGAAAGCCTCTGTGCCTTGCTTCATCATAGGCAGGGCCGCCTGGGAGAAATGCGAGGCCCTGTGCGGGGTTTTAAACGCGAGGCCCCCCCCCCTAAAGGTAAAAAAAAGTATTATTATTATATAATATATATATATATATATATATTTTTTTTTATACAGTCAACATATTCTTAAATAATAGCGCTGCCCGAGGCTGGGCATGATACAGTCAACTGTCAATTATAGAGAGAGAGAGAGAGAGAGAGAGAGAGAGAGAGAGAGAGAGAGAGAGAGAGAGAGAGAGAGAGAGAGAAGAGAGAGAGAGAGAGAGAGAGAGAGACTTACAAAGAGCCCCTTTTGTCAACTCATAATGAAACTGGCTGACATCTCACACTCTGACATCACAAACCCTAGCCAGCCTCAGAAGATTAGACCTAACCAAATTATAACCAAAGAAAAAGATAAATACATTACGTATTGGAATCAACTCACACAATCACAACACAAATTAGAACACAATCACAACACAAATTAGAAACATATTTGGCCCTAAACAGACCGTATACTGTGGCAAACTACCTCAGCACAGTAACTGATAAGAATCTAAGAAAGAATCTGACAAGGTACAGACTGAGTGACCATGGTTTGGCGATAGAGAAGGGCAGACACAGACAGACCTGGCTGCCCAGAGAGGAGAGGTTGTGCTGTATTTGTGATGAGGGAGCCGTAGAGACAGAACTACACTTCCTAACACAATGTGAAAATTACAGAAATATTAGGGAGGAATTCTTTCCAAAAATTGAAATAATTTCCCCAGAATTCCAAAGTATGACAGAAGTGCAGAAATTGCCATTCCTCCTGGGGGAACAGAAAGAATGTGCAGTTTTAGCTGCAAAATATGTCAATTCATGTCACAAGAAAAGGGACAACCAGTAGGACACATATACTGTATATACATGTACCATGTTTTACTCACTGCACCATCTCCTTTATTTCTTTTGATCTTATTATTGTTTGCTGTTTATGTCATAATTGTGCTTTGGCAACATTTGTGAAATTTCATGCCAATAAAGCTTTTTGAATTGAATTGAGAGAGAAATGCTTCTAGAGAGAGAGAGAGAGAGAGAGAGAGAGAGACGGGTGGGTGTAGCGAGAGAGAGGCGGGTGGGTGTAACGAGAGAGAGACCATGGCGGGTGGGTGTAGCGAGAGAGAGACCACGGCGGGTGGGTGTAGCGAGAGAGAGAGAGAGAGAGAGAGAGAGAGGCGGGTGGGTGGGTGTAGCGAGAGAGAAAGACCACGGCGGGTGGGTGTAGCGAGAGAGAGAGAGAGAGAGAGAGGCGGGTGGGTGTAGCGAGAGAGAGACCACGGCGGGTGGGTGTAGCGAGAGAGAGAGACCACGGCGGGTGGGTGTAGCGAGAGAGAGAGAGAGACCACGGCGGGTGAGTGTAGCGAGAGAGAGAGAGGCGGGTGGGTGTAGCGAGAGAGAGACCACGGCGGGTGGGTTTAGCGAGAGAGAGAGAGAGACCACGGCGGGTGGGTGTAGCGAGAGAGAGACCACAGCGGGAACAGAATAGATTGCTTGAAAAACTCACCCTAACACAGATTCAATGGCAAAGTTGGAAGGAGACGACGTCGACGCATTTTCATACCGTGGAGATGAAAAAGTTAGCTAGCGTTAGCTAACGCTAGTTAGCCTTTAGCTAAGCTACAGCTGGCTAGCCCGACTGATTACTGAACCACATGTTTGCACTCGCTAACGTAGCTAACGCTAGCTAACGCTAGTTAGCTAACGCTAGTTAGCCTTTAGCTAAGCTCATGGCTAGCCCAACTGAACCACACGTTAGCACTTAGATAACGTAGCGAAAGCTAACTAGCTGTCCCTAGCTAAGCCGACATGGCTAGCCTGACTGAACTTTCTAACATGCAACAACTTTCATCTTCAGTCCATCTGCCGAACGGCCGTCCTCTTCGTCTTGGCTGGCATAACCTCCAATGCTGCACGCGCAAAATAGTCAGACGCTACCTTACCTGTAACCCCTCCCCTCATTGAAACCAATTCTGCTGCAGAGCCTCAGAGCTGCCTCCAATAGTGTATCTGCAGAGCCGCAGAGCCAGGACAGACACATTCTACAAACGTGTCTAATGTGAAATATATAAGCATATAAGCAAAACTAGATTTTAGGTCTGTGATGAAAAAGGGCCTCGCGGGAAGGGGGGCCTCACAAAAAAAAATTAAAATAAAAAAAATATATAAAAAAATTTAAAATAAAATTTTTTATTTATTTTTTTTGCGAGGCCCCCCTTCCCGCGAGGCCCTGTGCGACCGCACTGCTCGCACACCCCCTGAGGCGGCCCTGCTTCCAAACTTCTCACATTTTGTCTAGCTGCTCCGAGTCATCAGGTGGACATGACCTGCCGGCGGTGTTGCGGGAGCGACGTGTTGTGAGCTTGTAGCTCTGCTATTTTCGGCACATGTCACTGTCGTGCGACGGTGTAAATCAAAGGAAATGCGTTTGTTTTGGCAAATTCTTCTGCTCTGTGTGACAATAAATAAATGAATGATGATATGTAATTTAAAACCAAAACTAAAGCCTCAGTATGAGTTTAAGACGTGAACATGGTCATGTTTGTTGAATAAAAAAAAAAATTAAATCTTTTTCTTTTACTCCCGATTTTTCCCCCCGATCCCGATCATCTGAAAATCATGTGATCCGATCCCGATCACGTGATCGGATCTGGACATCCCTAGTAAGGATAGTTTGAATGACACTTCAGCACCAAGGCGCTGTCCACCGAAGTTATTATACCTTCAAAGCGCTACTGCCTATGGATAATAATAAGGATGTTTTAGGTGGTAGTAGTTTCTCTGTTAGGACATTATAGCTGAAATATATAGCCTAGCTATAGTCGGTCTGATATATATTAGAGAAATAGTAAAGTAATATTCTCCAAACATTCTGCATCAGGTGCAGACCTCTTCTGTCTGGCGTCTATTAACTAAATTTATAATGCAATTTGGCTTTTAACTGAAGTCGGGCGCAACACTAGACATGTTTAGCAAAACATTAAATATCTTTGGGACAGTTTGTGATAAGGACTCGCCTTATTTTGTTTCGGAATCGGGATATTGTGATCAACATTGTATCTCTCTGGCGAGAAATAAGCGGACAACGAAAAAGACGTCACTCGCCACTTAAAGAAATCAAAAGCGTGTATTTAACAACCTCAAAAACGTTAGAAACATGCTTTATATTAACTTAATAAATAAACAAAAATTAAAAATCTACTTATGTCAACTAAAATGTCCAGTAGGCCTAACTAAATAACAGATATACATCTCTGTTACACGCAAGCAGCGTCTGATGGCCGAATCTGTCAGACGGCACTGGAGTAGATATACAGTACTGTTACATCCAGAACACACACACACATACACAATTACATAATTACACATGTTGCACCATCTATCTACACCCTCACACAACTCTGTCGCTTTTTCGGGAGTAGCGGGGAACATAGGACCTTTTTGTGACGTGTACGTTTGAGAACACTACCGTAATGACAGAGAAATTAAGCAAGCTGACATGGTCGGCCCTCACACAACTTTTTCGGGAGCGGGTAGCGGGAGCGGGGAATATAGAACCCGGGGAACATAGGACCCGGGGAACATAGACATGCTCCCGAAATTGGAATCTCTCTTCTCTCCCCAAAGCAGCAGGAGACAGGTGGAGGCAGAGTACAGGGAATATAGACACGTAGGCACCGCATCTTTTGGGGAGCAACTACCGGTACTCTGGGGAAATTCTGGAGGAAAAGTGCTTTGCATGGGCAGGTGGTCGGACGTTGTGGGATTTCATTCAGACTGTCCCGATGGAGTCTCTCTCCAAAAGATGGTTTTGTTATGGAAACAGACTTTTACTTACAAACGTCATTTACATTTTTGTAACCACTGTATTTTCTTCCGCCAGTGATGCGTACATTTTACGACCAGAGGCACCTATAGCCCCGCTTCTTTACACACACACACCTGTGCCATCTTTGCATTTTTCGTCTGCATTTTTTTCTTTCTTTCTTTCTTTCTTTCTTTCTTTCTTTCTTTCTTTCTTTCTTTCTTTCTTTCTTTCTTTCTTTCTTTCTTTCTTTCTTTCTTTCTTTCTTTCTTTCTTTCTTTCTCTTTCCCTCCGCAAACAAGTGTGCATTGGAAGCACTAAAGAGACCACATACTACCACGACTACTGCAACGCACTGCTCGCTGGCCTCCCGGCCACTGCCACCAAGCCTCTTCAACTCATTCAGAACGCAGCGGCCCGCCTGATCTCAAACCTACCGAAGTCGGCCCATGTCACCCCGCTTCTTAGGGACCTGCACTGGCTCCCCATTGCTGCACGAATCTGCTTCAAGGCCCTCGACCTAGCATACCGTGCGCAGGACCTCCCAGGGGTGTGCAAGCAGTGCGGTCGCACAGGGCCTCGCGGGAAGGGGGGCCTCGCAAAAAAAATAATAATAATATATTTTTTATTTATTATTTTTTTATTATTATTATTATCTTTTTTTTTGCGAGGCCCCCCTTCCCGCGAGGCCCTTTTTCATCACAGACCTAAAATCTAGTTTTGCTTATATGCTTATATATTTCACATTAGACACGTTTGTAGAATGTGTCTTACTTGTTCCTGACTCTGCGGCTCTGCAGATACACTATTGGAGCTCTGGGGCTCTGCAGCAGACATACTATTGGTTTCAACGAAGGGAGGGGTTACATGTGTACAGTCAGCCAGCGTGCGTCAGCTGCGTCTGACTATTTTGCGCGTGCAGCATTGGAGGTTATGCCAGCCAAGATGAAGAGGACGGTCGTTCGGCAGATGGACTGAAGATGAAAGTTGTTGCATGTTAGAAAGTTCAGTCAGGCTAGCCATGTCGGCTTAGCTAAAGGCAGGGACAGCTAGTTAGCTTTAGCTACGTTATAATATCGAGTGCTAACGTGTGGTTCAGTCGGGATAGCCATGTCGGCTAGTAGCTTAGCTAAAGGCTAACTAGTGTTAGCTAACCTAGAGAGAGCGCGTGCAGCATTGTTATGCCAAGATGACGAGGGCGGTCGTTCGGCAGATGAACTTCGTCAACTCCACGCGGTTGTCTCCATCCTCTTGGACGTTTGGTGAGTTTTTAATGCACTCTATTCTATTCCCGCCGTGGAGATATCTCTCTCTCTCTCGGGCCGGCTAGTTATCGTGGCTAAGGCTAACGTTATGTTGGCTAACGTTATGTGGAGCAGCTATCGTAGCTGACGTTCTGTTGGACCAGCGGGCCAGCTAGCTATCGTAGCTAACCTTATGTTGAGCTAGCGGGCCGGCTAGCTATCATAGCTAATGTTATGTTGAGCTAGCGGGCCGGCTAACTATCGTAGCCAACGTTATGTTGAGCTAGCGGGCCGGCTAGCTGTCGTAGACGTTATGTTGAGCCAAGCGGGCCGGCTAGCTAACGTAGCTAACGTTATATTGAGCCAAACGGGCCGGCTAGCTGTCGTAGCTAATGTTATATTGAGCCAAAGCGGGCCGGCTAGCTAACGTAGCTAACGTTATATTGAGCCAAACGGGCCGGCTAGCTGTCGTAGCTAACGGTGTGTACCTGGTGTCAGTACCTGGCTACTCTATTTGCAGTTAGCTCCTTGCTACTTTGTTTTCTCTGGTATAGACCCTTTTCTCTTTGGATTTAAGTGTTGATCTTTGTCCTTTTGGATCTATGTATATTCATGTTGCCTTTGTGAAGTTATCTTTTCCTTCTGTTTTGTTCTTCCATTAAAAGTTGAATATCCTTTAGGGGCTCATCTTAGCTGTCTTGCTTATCTCTCTCTCTCTCTGTCTGGACCACAGACCCATCTCTCTCTCTCTCTCTCTCTCTCTCTCTCTCTCTCTCTCTCTCTCTCTCTGTCTGGACCACAGACTCATCTCTCTCTCTCTGGACCACATACTCTCTCTGTCTGGATCATCACAGACTCTCTCTCTCTCTCTCTCTCTCTCTCTCTCTCTCTCTCTCTCTCTCTCTCTCTCTCTCTCTCTCTCTCTCTCTCTGAGCATTGCATTGCTTATAGTTGTCAATTGTGTCGGTCAGTTCATTGCAATTTTTCCTTCAGTCACATTTAGTTTTATCCTGCACCTGGCCTAAAACAGGTTGGATGTGCACACAGCTGCTCTACTGTGTTTGTAGCAGAGCAACCATACCTGAAGCCTTGTAAACAAAGACATCAACACTAGAGTGTGTATTTCTATCTACACAGTACAGCCAAAGCATTCCCATTGCTAGGCAAAAACTCCACCTGTTTTCTACACTGCTTCTTCCCTTGCTGGATTTTCTGCATTACTGCCACTTGTACATGTGTGTTGTGGAGAAATGTGTACAGTGTTACAAAGCGACAACACTGTATATTGACTGTAGAACGGGAGCTCTCTCTCGCTCTCTCTCTCTCTCTTGCTATATGTTGACTGTATCATGCCCAGCCTCGGGCAGCGCTATTATTTAAGAATATGTTGACTGTATGAAAACATTTAAAATAAAAAATGTAACCTTTAGGGGGGGGCTCGCGTTTAAATCTCGCACAGGGCCTTGCATTTCTCCCAGGCGGCCCTGACCGTGCGGCAAAGGGAACCGCTCCCGCCTACCTCCGGTCAATGGTCTCCAACTACACACCCTCAAGACCCCTACGCTCTGCATCTTCTGGCCGCCTCAGACCTACTCCTATCCGAGCTCCGGGAGGGTCATCAAGGAGAAGCCGCCTATTCTCAGTCCTTGCCCCACAATGGTGGAATGAACTACCCACCCCAGTTAGAACAGCGGAAACCCGTCCAATCTTTCGCCGTCGACTAAAGACGCACTTCTTCAACCATTATCTGAATTTTTCTTTTTTAAATGTATCTAACCCTAACTAACCTTACTGTCATGCACTTGTCCTAATAAACTAACCTACACTGTAGCACTCAACACTTTGATGAACATTGTTACTCAGCTGATAGAGTTGTGCCCTTCCTGATGACTTGTCGTACAGAACTTATAATAATATAATAATATAATAATAATAATTTAGGACCTGCTCCGAGGTCATCAATTGGCACACATGCGATGCATGCATGCAATTCGTATCTGCGATTAACCCATCCCGTCGTCCTTCCCCCCCAAGGGCAGCCGGGAGCAGACAGGCGTCAACGTGAGCCGCGCCAGGGGACCAATCCAAGTGCTCCTGTCCGTCTTCGTCAAGGACGCCACAGCGTTAGCGATCTTGTTGTTGTGCATGTTTTTCCATTGGGTTTATCTTATCGTGGGGGAAACCCTTGCGAGCACGGGGAGAACATGCTAACTCCACACAGAAAGGTCTGGGAGATACCCCACCTGGGTAACTGGCATCATGGAAACCTGGTCCCCAAGCGGGAATCGAACCCTGGACCTTCTTGCTGTGAGGCGACAGTGTTAACCACTACACCACCGTGCCGCTTGTATGTCGCTTTGGATAAAAGCGTCAGCTAAATGACTAAATGTAAATGTAAACATAGCCCCAGGTAAGCCGGTCGCTTTTGGCCCATTTCAGTAAAAGGGTCTATTTGGGCAGAGGAATTACGAGAGAGAGAGAGAGAGAGAGAGAGAGAGAGAGAGAGAGAGAGAGAGAGAGAGAGAGAGAGAGAGAGAGAGAGAGAGAGAGAGAGAGAGAGAGAGAGAGAGAGAGAGAGAGAGAGAGAGAGAGAGAGAGAGAGAGAGAGAGAGAGAGAGAGAGAGAGAGAGAGAGAGAGAGAGAGAGAGAGAGAGAGAGAGAGAGCACTATTGGTGCTCAGGCCAATAGTAGTTAAATAATACCATTATAAACATACAATTGTTGAATTACATCTCGATTTTTGTGTGGAAAAGGCAGCCTTTTAGCCTCACTGGCATTGCAGCACCCCCCCCCACCTCTTTCAAATGGTAATTCAATGCTCACTGTCTACACTCAATTATCACAGTCAGACAGTAGCTCCCCCACTTCCAAAAATAGCAATAAAACACCGGTCTGGACATTCGCCTACGCAGAGAGTTGGATGACGTTCCACTGTAAAAAAAATCTGCCCAAAGAGGTAGCTACATATACGATAGATATGTTATTATATTGTTCTTGTATTATTATTATCATTTTTTGTATCCACTTTTTCTCCTTCTTTTTCTGTTTTTCTCCCATCCCAATTTTAGTCGTGCCAATTCTCCCCTCCCCTGTCTTGATCGTTGCTCGCATGTGCCCCCCACTGGTCGGTCGTAGGGAGGGTTGAAGAATCTATCGCATGTCCCCTCCGATACATGCAGAGTCAGCTAGAGTTGTTCCGATACCGATACCAGTATCGGAAATGCCGCCGATACTGCCTAAAATGCTGGTATCGGTATCGGCGAGTACACGTAAATTCTAGCCTCCGATCCCATGATGTAATTTATCTCCTGCCGAGTCCTGCGGAGAGTGAGGATTATAAAATGAACATGTTTTAAAGTGTGATGCTGTGTCATTTTAACAGCAGATACACTTTCTTAAATTCCATTGTCCCCGACAGTGCGGTGTGACGGGGAGCTCGGACGGGATGTGTTTTGCTGGTGTTATGATAGCATTAGCTGGAAAGATAGCTAGTTGGAACAACATCCGCTATTTATAATCCAGCAATAATGGCTGCAGACCTGCAAGCAAAGTACAGCAAGTGCCAAAGGATAAGAGTCTGAGGCGGAGTTTCAAAAGAGAATGTTGAATATTTATTTTGCATCAAAAATCACAACATGAACGTTCTATCTGCCACTAGCTTACAGACTGAATAGGGTATATATCTGCAGAGCCACGGAGTAGCGAGTGCAACACCGTTTAATGTCTGTGTGGATCATTGGAGTAGGGTATATCTGCAGTGCTGCAGCCCATACTCATTGATTAATGATATGTTGTATATTCCTATATGAATATCCATTAATTACAGCACAGTGAGGTTGCTAACTAGAGGAAGGGAAAGATCACAGTGTGATAGAAAACATGGTCCTCATCTGAGCTCCCAAATTTAGCCAGTAGAGAATAACATGTGTACAGCCAAACAACCAGAAGCTATGGTCCAATATTCATTTAATTGCAGCGTGGGCCGAGATTGGAATAATGCATTGGTTACATACAGGACACTTCAAGCATAATACATGATTGTACAAAAGGATTTGATGAGGTAAATCACAATAGCCCTCGTTGGCTTTTTACATCAAAGACAGTATTGTACATAAATATTAGTCATGTTATGTTAATGAAATAAGACCATAGTACTCTTTGTCACCACATGATAAAACCTGGGTCTAAGATAGGCATCTTACTCTAGTTATCACATTATTCCATATACAGTTTTACTCACATAGGGACAAAGTAGACCATGGTCGGTGGTGGTGGTGGAGACCAGGCTCAGACCCCCTGGGGACGGGTGTGTGGCGGGTCTGGCTGGCCTCCCTCTCTCTCTTACTGTTCCAATTCTTATAGATTTCATGACCTCACTACTCTTAACCTAATTCCACCAATCACAAGTATCTTAAAAACAGGCAGTCCTCATTTGGTGTCTCCTGGTCGTATGTGTCTGTAACAGCCATGGGTAGCCCCCTCCTTTTTGGACAGAGGGGGGGTTGGACTGTGGCCTCCTTTGAATGAATCAATCATGTTAACATTCCTTCTATTTGGTTCTTCTGTAAGTTACTTTTCTAATAGGTTACTATACTCTTGTTTTATTATTCCAACATTGTTTTCATTCTAAACTAATATACTGCAATTATTTCCTGTGACCTTATCTTGATTAGGCAACTGTCTTTAGGTTATACTGAGTCACCGTTTTTCTGTGGTGTGTGACTGAGTAAACAATGTCGTCATTAGAGAGGTGTCGCCCGGTGATTTTCAACATGATGAGGTCTGATGACTTCAGCCTTAACAGTGCTCGTGTTGATACAACATCAACCCAGTATAGTCAGTGCTTCTTAGGTTAATACTATTCAATTCACAAGAGCCATCCCAAAACCCCATCTACCAAACTGACACCTTGTCTCACAGAGGCATTTCCGCTTTTGGTCTCCTCTTGCTGTGCTCAACTGTCACATGTCTAGGTGTTTGGTTTCCTGGGGGGTTGGAATGGCTCCCTGTCCAACTGTCTTCCTCTAATTGCCGTTGTGTAAGTCATTTCAACATGGGGGGTTGACCCGAAGGCTCCCCAGAATGTCATACAACCCTGCCGCCTGCTACAGCTTGTTCCATCACTCTTGAGAGTCCATGTGATGAATTATTTACCATCACTACAGATACTTTCAGTTTTCTGGGTTAATCTAACATTTTTGATTATGAAATTATGAAGTCATGAAGTCAAGGTTACCACAGATACTAATACAAATCTATACAATCACCTGTTGTTGAATAAATACCATTACTTTCCAGTTATTAACAGTATCTGAATTTTTTTTTGTATGCACTGGTATCGGATAAATATCGGTATCGGCCGATACCCAAAGCTTAGGTATCGGAATCGGATCGGAAAGGGAAAAATGGTATCGGAACATCTCTAGAGTCAGCCAGTCACTTCTTTTCACCTGCCAGCGCGGACTCTCATTGGTGACGTGTAACGTGTGGGAGGCTCACACTACTACCCTCGACATCTCCTGTCCTTGCTGTGCAGGCGCCCTGACCGACCTGTAGGAGTCACTGTTTACAACGACCAGATTACCACCCATCGACTCCCCTCCCGGTGACTCTGCCAATAGACCTATTGCTAAGCCACGCCCCCTTTGAAAACTCGGACAAACAAAGTCGACCGTGAATGACTGTTGACGATGGCCGCAGGTAGCCCCTTTCCTGACTGTGATGCAAGCCTTGCTTCACAGTCACGAAAGGGGCTAGGCCGCGGGAGATTTACCACAGCAGGTAATAGACCTGTTTTTTTGAAAGATAACACAAATATTTCATCTAGAAGCAGACAGAGAGGGTTACAATATGCAGTGGAAAAGTACGTTCATGAGATACACATTAACCTTAGACCTCCATGGTGATGCAAGCATTAGCTATATATAACGTTAGCTAGCTACTCTCAAGCATTACTTACAGTTGACTTGATTGAAGATTACAAGAAACTATGACGATAATCCATGATTACTACTATTGCTGATACATTTTAGTGGAGAGGGGAGCTATATTCAAGTAGCAGCTAGTACGAGCAGTGTTCTCAAACAGTAGCCTATTTCTTTTCTCCCCTTCTCATTTCTGTTGAAACCATAGGGCACCAGGGTACTGTGCAGTGTGTGCACACATGATTGGGCTCATATACAGTTTAGACATTTCTCGTGCATAAAATGAAGACACCTCCTGTACAAGTTGGCCACAGCAGTGGCATAAACCCAGAGGGAAGAAGGTAGCAGGCCAGCCTATAACCTCTGCAGTGGTGGCAAAAGTGATCCCCACCTACACTCCTATATCTTTAATCTTTAATCTACATCTATTTTAATTTTAAAAACCAGGCTGTCATTATTGTTAGTATTATGTCGGTAATAGCCCTGTGATTTATAGTGGATTTCTACTGTAAATGTTTGTATGTCATGTCAAAAAAATAAATAAAAAAGAATTTGTTCACAAAAAAAAAAAGTTTTCTCTCATGGACAGAGGTGTTTAGCAGGCTGTGACATACAGGTGTAGAGACTGCTCTACTAGGGCTGGACAATTAATCAAGTTTCAATTTCAATTAGGTTTTTGTCTTCCCACGATCATGAAAACAAGTTAATCGAGAGGGAGGAGGGAGCCACGCTGCGTTTCTCCAGTTATTTTGAAACATCTTAACTTGTAGAAGACAACAGGAAGGCAAGGCAGCCTTTGATCGAGAAGAAAGGTAAAACATAATTCACAGTCGTTGACATTATGATGTCCTCAAATCAATGAGTAATCATATTTAATAACCTGTGATTATGATGTTTGTCATGACCAAGCAGCGCTAAGCTCTGCGTAGGAGTGTGGAGGTCTTGAGACACCGTGCTCTTAAATAAAATGCTACACGTCTCAGCCAGTTATCCGTCGCCAGCGTCTTCTTCCTTCACAAGAAGTAATTATGAAGTAATCATTTGAAGTTGTTATAACCAAGATCCAATTAGCTACTTTGACACCTAACGGTACACGTCATGTGGGAAGCTATGCTGGTGATGACGGCTGATGAAGGTGACGATAGGTGTGAAATAAAGTGTTAGGTGAGTGACACTCCCTCGATTGCATCTGTTGTGGATCAGGGTTTCTGTTTGAAAAGGAATTGTCCTCCACGTGTCCTGGTCGCGTCTATTCGAATCCTAACGCATTTATGCTTCCGCGTTCGCGTTTTGCGAATGTGATTGGCCACTGCCGTTTCTGGTGCGATCTGATTGGCCACTGACGTTTCTGGTCATGTGACATGTGCGCCCAATCGCGTGACGTGCCCATTTCCGCCTCGACCAGCAGCAAACTACCTAACGCCTAGTTTATCACTGGTTAAGCTTAGGCGACTCTTTCGAAGTTGGTTAAGGTTAGAGTTTGGAATCAGGGCTGGTGTTCTATCGCCCTGCTCTAAGACAAACTCTAACCTTAACCAACTTCGAAAGAGTGCCTAAGCTTAACCGGCGAACTTGCCGTCACACGATTGGTGCGACCAGAAACATCAGTGGCCAATCAGAGCGCAAAACGCGAACGCAGAAGCATAAATGCGTTAGGATTCGAATAGACGCGTCCTGGTCCTGGAAGACTTCAACGTCCCGGACAAATTCCGGAGTCATTCCGGTCAAATATTATCTGTGATAGATAATCGAGCTTATTGCAACAACGCTATACCCCATGCTTAATTGTCAATCAAAAACGGTCATAGGTGACATTTGTAATAAGTAACGTTACATTACCTCCACTCTCCGTGCACTACAGCAGTTCTCTCCACTCACGGAATGGCAGATTTCTTGAGAAAAATGTGTTTTGGTACAGAATGTACCAGGAGGAGGAGGTGTATTTGAGTCCATGTAGCACAACAACTAACACTTATCCAGCCTCAACTTCAACCTCGACTTCCGTCCGTATCAATAGTCTATCTATGAACACTAAGCACACTGGGCGACATGTTGTTGGCACAATTTGGAAATGCACAAACATGAACTGCTGTTTCTATCTTTTTATCTACGTTAGTCCTCTCCAACTCTCTCTCACGCTTCCACTGTTGTCTTCCTGTCATTTATTTCCAGGGTTGGAGTATGGACGCCATGCCATGGCCACTGGCATTCTAGAATTATCTTTGAAACCTTGCTGTCCAAATAAATGGCTCTACCTGCAACAACTCACGCTTCAGGGCATTTCAGAGCTAAACTTATGTTTGAGTGAGATTTCTTTTTCAGTGGGTAGAACAAGCATTTTAGTGGATGTACGTTACTTGGTAACCAAATAGAAAAAAGAGGGAATTATTTTCACCGGACATTATGACCAGTAACATTTAAATATGTTGGATTGTTACCGGATAATGGAAACCCTGTTGTGGATATAATCCCACCCATATAGGTGTTGGGTGGTTCCTGTGAAATTACTCTATACAGTATAGTAGTACTATAAATAAAACAACGTTGAAATAGCTCTGATATATAAATCAAATGGTTTTGCCCTCAGTGGTCCCAAGTCTTGTGTCAGTGCAGCGGTACTCCTTTGATATAACCTGAATACATCTCTGTGGAGATGGCAATGAATTTGACATCTGTGTGGAGGTGGTGGTGGCGGTGGCGGTTGTGGTGGAGGTGGTAGTGGTAGTGGTGGTGGTGGCGGTGGCGGTTGGGTCGGCCTCTCAGCCCTTGTGTCTCCAGCCACCTGACGTCTCCATTTGACATCCCTATTTGAGTATCCAAGGCAACACATCTGAAGGTCAAGCTGGGTGTCCCCCCCCAATGATTTATAGCATTCATTGTGACAAATAACTTCTCTAAAGGTTCAAACAGCCGGGTCTCCCTGTGCTTAGAGAGTGTGACATACCGATACCCCCCACCCACACTGTGTGTGTGTGTGTGTGTGTGTGTGTGTGTGTGTGTGTGTGTGTGTGTGTGTGTGTGTGTGTGTGTGTGTGTGTGTGTGTGTGTGTGTGTGTGTGTGTGTGTGTGTGTGTGTGTGTGTGTGTGTGTGTGTGTGTGTGTGTGTGTGTGTGTGTGTGTGTGTGTGTGTGTGTGTGTGTGTGTGTGTGTGTACAGTTTGAGGTTATAGAGGAAGGATTGGGGTAATGGTCTGTATCCCTGTCCAGGGGGCGTGCCTCAACATCTGGCTGACTTACGTGCACACCAGTAATTGTAATGAATAAGCTGTCAGAAGCCAGACGCAGGCCTTACATTAGTGATGGTCAGTTGGCAGCCCTGCGCCACATCCAGCCCCTCACTCCTTAAAGGTAGAATCTGTAATACCGCCAAACAGCGACCTCTAGGCAAAATAGCCCAGGCTTGGTATAACACATTGTTTGCATTTTTTGTTTTGTTTTAGTTTTTAGTTTTTAGTTTTTAGTTTTCTCAGGCTGTACCTAGAGAGGTCTGGAGGTATTCACACTATAATAAGTTACTATACGTATACATATATATATATATATGTACACCTTGGTGTCACTACTGTAGTGACTTTTCAATTGCAAATGCTTCAAGGACAAAACTCACCCCAGTCTTTAACCGGCTATATGTACAGTATGCTAATTACGACAGGACAACTGTTTCAATTGCAAATCACCACCACATGTCGCACCGTCCATGTATATACACTAAAAGATGTGTTAGGAACTGGAGACTACTGTACTTTGCATATATGAAACTGTATCTGCATATATTGTAATATGCTCAGCAACATACAATATCAGGTTTTGTGGAATGATTGTTGCTTCATTCCATGGTTATTCTAGCCCCACAATATTCTCAGTATATACAGTAACATATGATGCAGTACACAGCCAGACCTAGCTTCCCACCGAGGCACAGCCAAGCATCTTCTATCAGGTGTAACATCAACCGTGTACAGAGGTAAGGGAATACTAATGAGCTAGCGCTATGCTTCCATGGGCGATGGCTACCTTGTTAACTGATGTCCCAGCTCATCACTGACGAGATGTGAAGAGCAAAATAATAATTAAAATATTCATTATTGCTGGTCAATTTAATTTCAACACGATTGATGCATTTTATTCCTACTTTCATGTGGGGGTAAAGCAGATTAGCGTGTGTGATTGTTCTGCTGATAGAGCTTTGAAACAGGACACGTAGCATGCCAGCTAATTACCATGTCGTCTTGTCTTGTCAGGCACTGGTGGGGAGAACTTGTTGGTTGGGGATTTGGAGAGCTTATCCTTTCTTCTCTGTTGTGAAGGAGGTCGACACACAAACATGCCCTCTTTGGTCAGAACAACAGTTTGGTGTTCTTGAATTTCCCCGTGAGGGATCAATAAAAGTTATCCTTATCTTATCCTTTTAAACTGTCTAGCCTGTTAACTGTATTCAAATGATCTTTTGACGATACACTACAGAGAGACAGGGGCGGCTGATTGGCGCAGTGGGAAAGGCGCTCACCACTAACGCAGGAGACGCTGGGTTCGAGCCCAGCTCTCGGCATTGCTACCGGCTGGCCGGTCGTTCATACTAACACAATTGGCAAGTGTTAGAGGGTGGGAAAGCCGGTGGGTGGGGATTGGACGTTGTGGACAGCGACTCCTACAGGTCGGTTTGGTGACGCCGGTGCGGCGGAAGCAGGAAGTAGCGGGGGCAGCGTGAGCCTCCCACGCGTTACTCCTCGCCACTGAGAGTTCGAGCTGCTGCAGTGAAAAGATGCGACAGGCTGCCTCCTCGTGTACCGGAGGGGACACGTGATGCAAGGCTTCTGTCCTCACTACAACCGACCAGTGGGAGGCATAGTCTAGCAACGTTCAAGACAGGGGAGGGAAGAATTGGATAATACGAAATTGGGATGGGAGAAAAATAGAAAATGGGGGGAAAAAGTGGATAAAAAAAAAAAAAAAACACTACAGAGAGACAGGACCAAATCCAGCCATAAACTACACATTCTCCACATCCTACATACTCATTGAACGTAGCCACGGCAAACGACAGACGGCGTAGCTTTGCAGATTTCTTGTGTGTGTTGTAGCCTATATCCCAGCCTATATCCATTTTACTAACCCAATGTTGACACTTGCATTCCTATCTTTTCATCTTCTAAAATGCCCTTTAGATACCATTTACTTATATTCTCCAATGCTACTGAGCAGTTGTTAGTAACAATGTCACTCTTTTACAGGTAGATAGTAACAGTTGTTACACCTCAGAATGAATGGGACATGAAAGGGTGAGAGCGACGGTGTTTATATGTATTTGGCTGCGACAGCAAATAGACAACGAATCTGCAGAACTATGCCATCTTCTGGAAGCTGAACCAGATTTCTACTTCAATACATTACTACATGGAGCTGGACACTTGTCTCAAGTAGGTAGATGGATGGTTGATAGCAAATATCTTTCAGTTGAAACTGATTGGACAGGTAGTCAGTCATGCACAGACATAACTGGTTGAGGCTAAATAAAGCGAGATGCACATCATGTTAACCTACTGTAGCAGCGCAGAAGTGTGCATTTCTGACATGAGCTAATGCTACAGTACCTTTACTTAGCATGAATGAGACTTGGAGTACTGTAGGCTTTCTTTCTGTTTGCATTGGATATCAATTCATCATCGATTTCATTTTCTTTCTTTGTGCATCTATACTGAGTCAACTCAAGGCTGCCAACTTTTGAGAAAACCTTGGAGTGAGACTTTAAGGATTTATTTTATGTGTAGCGATATATTTTATGGCAATTATTTTATGCCTGCATAGCAATTATTTCCAATTCCTTACCCCAGTTGTTGTTGTTGTTGTTGTTGTTGTTGTTGTTGTTGTTGTTGTTGTTGTTGTTGTTGTTGTTGTTGTTGTTGTTGTTGGTGAAGTCAGTGGAAATCGATCATCAACAATTTTACCCCAGGTCTGCTACAGCATTTTAACTCAGCTTTGGGGTATAAAGATGGTTTTAGTCTAGCAGCAAAACACACAGGGGTTGCTTCAGTAGTTGTGTAGTGGCTTGGTGGTACCTAGCCCCTATTTGAGACAACAGTTGACAAATTTGGATGGACGCTTACACAGTTGTCCCTATGCAGCCAACTCTTCTGTGTGGAGGACATGCTAAAGCGAGTCTCATCCTAGGTTTTTCTCGCACGCCTTCCTTGCAGCACCTAGAAGTTGTACAATCCCATCCTACTTCTAATAAAACACTTTTAGTATTTTACCATCTCCTTTGTCAGCTAACTGTTAGCTTCTGGGCGACATAATGTTTTATCTCTATGGACATAATTCTTGTTCCTGCCGGTTCGCCTCTTCACAATATTTTCATTTACAGTACGTTTATACATTTTTATTTTTTATTTTTTTAGATATTGTTTGAAGAGGTGTGTTTTTAGTCAATGGTAGAAAATTGTGGTGGGGGAGTTCGTTCCACCATTGTGGGACCAGGATCGAGAATAGCGAGTATCGAGAGTGGGTCTGAGATGGCCAGAAGATGCAGAGTGTAGGGGTCTTGAGGGTGTGTAGTTAGAGACCATTGACCAGAGGTAGGAGGGAGCCCTTGTCCTCGCTGCACGGTGTGCCAGGTCAAGGCCCTTGAAGCGGATTATTGTGGCAATGGGAAGCCAGTGCAGCTCTCACTGCGGAGCTGGGAAGCACACAGTTCTTGGATATACCGAATGATACGTATAACTAGCTACTAGGGCTGGCCCCGACTAAGGATTTGGATAGTCGACTATGATTGGCCAAAATTTGCCATTAGTCGACTAAAAAAATAATATATATATATACACATTTTATTTTTATTTTTATTATTATTATTATTATTATTATTATTATTATTATTATTATTATTATTATTATTATTATTATTATTATTATTATTATTATTATTATTATTATTATTATTATTATTATTATTATTGTCCTCTGCAAAAGCATGCAATTGGTTCACTGATGGATACATCTTGATATTTGTCTAGTCTAGTCTAGTGTGTTCATTAGATGGGTGAAATCCTCTTTCAGTGCCTCTGTGCCTGTTTTCGTAGGCAGTTAGCCTCTGGTATGCGTGCCATTAGCGTTAGCCACGCTTCTAGGCCTATTTTCTTTTGGAAAGAATGATAACACAAATTTTTAAATTAAAATTTAAATTATAAATATATATATATATATTTTTTGTATTCGACTAAGAGGTTGGCAGTCGACTACGGCTCCTTTCGACCGATTAGTCGACTAATCGACTAATAGGGGTCAGCCCTACTAGCTACTTTCTGCTAATCTGTTCAAACCTGTAGTTAAATATAATCCAATGATGGATTAATATATTCGCTGCAAGAGAACAGTTCTAATATCTGAGAACTGCACTTCCTAGGCTTTACTGTGAAGAGGTGAAATGGCTCAGTGAGCTGACAAAGGAGATGGTAAAGTACTAAGTGTAAAACCTTTGGCATTTTTAGAAGTAGGATGGGATTGTAGGTTGGAGCACCAGAAAGACCTAAAATGAGATTAGGTCTAGTGTGCGTTTGGCTGCGTAGAGACAGCTGTGTAAGTGTCCATCCAAATGTGTCAATACCGACACAGTTGTCTCGATTACGGGCTGGTGGTAACTTAACCTTTGCTAGCCACTGGTAGCAGCCTAATGTTATACAACAGAGACACACGCTGGGACACTGTAGTGCAGTACCACTGAGGCCATTTCCCTTGTAAACGGATACTTCTAAAAAACACCCTCCGTTTTCAAAGAAATACCTGTCCACACCAATGGACAGGTGTGGCAGAACATGTACAGAGTTTTTAAAAACCTACACCCTGGAAGGCGTTTTTGAAAAGCTCAGTTTTCAGTGACCTACAGTAAGATGTTTTCCATTGTATTCGTGTGGACAGGAGGCAGAGTGGACAGATTCGATTTGAGTCAAATGTATTGTCATTATACAGCACAAGTACAGTACAACGAAAGGACGTTTGGCATCCAACCAGAGTGCAAATGTAACAGTAAAGTAAAATAGTAATATACAATGTACAGGTGATTAAACTGGGTGTTAAATACAATATATAAATGAGTACTACTGGGTGTAGTGCTAATCAGATGTATGTACAGAGTTGTAATATTAATATGTACAGTGATACAGGTATAAAGACAGTATGGTAGTAGTAGTCACACTGGCCAGCAGCGCAACTACAGTAGTAAGAGTGGATAGGGATATGTACGAATATAGATATAGTATCTACAGATATGTAAAAGGATAAAAAACAAAAAAAAGTATGTACAGACCGTCTGTAGTGTGGTAGTGAAAGGGTTAACCTTCTGTATTGTCGCAGTGAAAGGGTTAACCCTTTGGTAGTGTGGTAGTGAAAGGGTTAACTAGGCTTGCCTAGTCTTTGAGTGCGAGTGGCATTTACCTCCTCTCACACGCCAGCACAAAGAGTTCCATTTACATAGCAACGTCATCCTTTCACTTCAGAAACACTCGAGTTCAGTTCAGACGTCATGTGTATGCAAGGCCCCATCTGATTGGCCTAGAGAACATCATATCATTCTAGTGATTGGCCAGGAACTGTTTGCTTGCAGACAGAGAGTGGATTGCTTTTGTCCCCTTCATATTCACATATTGCATTGCGATGTGTACATTGCACAAGTTGATATCGCAATGGTAACAAAAACAATGCACCATGCAGCCGTAGTCTACATGACATGATATATTAGCCTACTCATATCCATATCCATTTAAAGTGCGGTAGTGTTTTCTGTGTCAGTTTTGAATGTAGTGTTTTTTAATTCATCACATCCCATCCATGTGCTCATGGTACAGCATTGCGCTATACAAAGCCTCTCCCACTGAAAGGTGATCTTATTGATAATAATGATAATATATGATGCTGACCAAAAATGTATTCCAGAGTCTGTATTTCATAGAGATTGCCACTTGCCACTTCTGTAGGGAGCTGTGAAGAACAGAATGTTTTTGCACACAAAAAAATGCACGTGTCATAGGGATGTTGGTGGGAGATGGCTGTTATGAAAGCCTCTCCTAAACAACCTACCCACCACCCGCAATGCCCCCTGTGGTGCAGAAAAACGCTCATCATTTTCACAAGTACATTATGCGGTTGAGTCCTTCACTTGTCTGCCCAACCAAAGCGAGTAGGCAAAGCAAGGTGAGAAAAGAGAGAACGTCAGAGATAAGAGGAGGGGGAAAGAGTGAGAGATTGCGAGAGGGAGAGAGAGAGGGGGTGTGAGTAAGGGAGGGAGGGAGGGAGAGAGGGGGGGAGAGTGTATGTGTGAGTAAGGGAGTGAGGGAGGGAGAGAGGGGGGGAGAGAGAGAGTGTGTGTGTGTGTGTGTGTGTGTGTGTGTGTGTGTGTGTGTGTGTGTGTGTGTGTGTGTGTGTGTGTGTGTGTGTGTGTGTGTGTGTGTGTGTGTGTGTGTGTGTGTGTGTGTGTGTGTGTGTGTGTGTGTGTGTGTGTGTGTGTGTGTGTGTGTGTGTGTGTGTGTGTGTGTGTGTGTGTGTGTGTGTGAGTAAGGGAGTGAGGGAGGGAGAGAGAGAGAGAGACAGAGACAGAGGAAGGACAGGAGAAGGATAGATAGTGAGCAAAGGAGAGACCAGACATTCCCTCCAGGAGAATAAAAGGGGCTGTCAGCCACTCTGCTGTGTGTGAAAGCAGCCCAGGGACTGTTGAGAGAAAATAGCCGTCCAGAGCCCAAGCTTGGGTGAGGTGAGTAACAGGCAGAGCATTAGGGAGAGCCCTGACCCTGGGGCTGTTGTTCTATGAGCAGTGGCTGCCCTATCCCCTGGGACCACAAGCCAGCGCGGCACACACACACACACACACACTGACACAATGTTCTACATACAGTACCGCATGCCTGATCAATACCGCACGGTGGAGCTCGAACGTGTGTGGCACGGCGCTATCATAAATCGCCATTTTTCCGGAAGAGGAAGCCCCAGTAAGGCGGCGTGTACGTCAGTGTGTATTGATTTACGTCTGATGGTTGTCTATATTAATTACTGTTCACCCTCGACGAAGTCGAGTATTTAAGCTGAAACGTAATTTGCCCGTGCCGAGTATAATCATCCTTCAAGGTTATTCATTCACGGTGTACCTAGAGATCCACTTGAATATGCAACACCTTGTTTAATGACATCCAGCCCTAATTAAAATGGTATTGCGGTATAGGCTTCCAGCGGCTGCTGTTTATTTGTGAACATGTTTACAACATAGAATTAACATTAACACAACGCCATGTAATTATTACACAATCCCCTTAATCGCCTTTAATTGTGCTGCTGTTACAGTAGCTTTAGCAGATCTGGAATTATTTGATTAAAGGCAAAATGCTGATGCAATTGCGTGATATGTTCTCTTCGTTCATCCCTGGTTGCTAAAGGCTTGAGGCGCACTCGGTACATCAAAAGATATACATCATTCTCCTTTCGTATTCAGCTTCCGCAGGTAATGCATACCAGTAATTCCACGATGTCATGGACACTTATTAACCCTTTCACTACCACACTACCAAAGGGTTAACCCTTTCACTGCGACAATACAGAAGGTTAACCCGTTCACTGCCACACGACAAAGGGTTAACCCTTTTTACAACCACACTACAGAAGGTTAACCCTTTCACTACCACACTACAAAAGGGTTAACCTTCTGTAGTGTGGTGGTGAAAGGGTTAATATACCGAGACAAATTTGCTGTTCAAAAACCCTGTCGCCTAAATTAACTCTGTGCCATTAATAATGGCACCGTGTCAGCTTGGAAGTTACAAGCATAGCCTCGGGGGAATGAGTGACAGCTCTACTGGTTGAAATCCTTCACACCATGCGTCGCTGCTAATAGTACGAGGGATGTGAGTCGCAAGCGGTGTATCAGGATGACAGTTTCATTCATGTTTGCTGTTATCTTAATTTTCAAAGAAACAGACCAATGCATTCGTTACACGGTCATTGTTTTATTTCTCCGAAGATTTTGTTAGGATTTTGTCCAATATCTAATTTTTTTTTTTTTTTTTTTTTTTTTTTTTTTTTTTTACTTTTCCTGAATTTAAATATCAGAATGTTACTCAGAAATGCCTGTAATCTGATTGTTTGTTTTCTTAATTGATATTTCTGGCTCAATCTAAACCTGGAACAATCTCAGATTTCAGTCAGAAAGGAAAACAAGCAACATTCAGCTTTACAAGTTTTTTTTATTTTATTTTTTACAAAAGAAAACACGTTCAGAAACGTTCAGAAACTCATAAAAACACATATTTAGGTACACAGCTTTCCACACACATTCTCCCAATATATGTTACAATAATGTTAGGATATACAAAAAGTTGCTTGTTTTAATCTAAACAAAGGTACGTTAAATATTGCAGTGGGTGGATTTTCCTGTTTGGCTCGTCGTTTATCTGATGGTTCTCTCTCAATCTGCGCGGTGATTGATTGAATGAACATTTTATTAACAGATTGCAGAATGGGTACAATACAGTACGGCTCAATACACACAATTGTTAAGGGGATGCAGACCAGAGAGTTTACATCAAGGTCCCCCATTTTCAATTCATAATGAATTGTAAGTAAGGGTGCAACTAGCACCGTGCAATCCATTCTTTGTAGATCTAGCCCAATTTGAGTCCATCTGACTGTGCAAGCCAGCTGTGCTGCTAGGGGTAATTACCCTGTGTGGCTCCCATACAAAAATGAACTGTAGTCATTTAAACAAAAGAGTGTAATACATAGGAAGAGGGCACTCAGCTGAATGAATAGGAGACGATTTCCTCTCTGGAAACTCAACGCACGTCATTCATGTCATTAGTGCTGGTGAGTGGTGACGGAAGTAGCTATAGAGAGAGACTTGCGTCTCGTTCCTCCCCGAATCTCTATAGTGTGTATGAAACAGAAGTCAGGTTTTACCCCGGTGTGATTTGTGAAAAAAAACAGAGGGGGAGGATTTTCTTTGCAGGCCATACAAAATAATATACAGTTATATCCATATGAAACGCACACATCATAAAACGATGCAACGGTTGTTTTCTGTTTAGTTTGTTTGGTGTTTTCGAGGGATTTTCCCCTAAGCGCTTGCAGAGAGATAAAATGAACAGATTGTCAACATGCTATGTTTTACTTTCAAAGAGATGCTTCTGAAATATCATGCGATGGTTTGCTGCTCCCTTTAAAGTAACACTGAATACATTATGTACGAGTAAGGTTCACATAATGTATTTCAAGTTCAAGTTCTTTAATAGTTGTCATACAGAAGTACAGAATACTTTCATACAAAATGCTTCTTACTGTTACGCTCCAGAGACTGTGCTAGACAAGATAGTATCAAATAACATAATAACATAATATAGCATGAATTTAGAAGAAGAAAATGAGGTCACAGTGTTCGGTATAGACATATGTACAATGTTCTGAGTTACCATATAATATACAATACACAATACTATGCAGTGTACTAATGTACAGTACTATCTAGTGCAAAGCAGAAATGGGATGAGGTACAATTTTAGGTACAATTTACAGTAAGGTGTACGAGTTGTAGTGCAATCCTTCATCCATAAATATAAAGTGTGGGGAGTGGGTGCTACAGTGTGTTTGTTTAAAGTGGGTGTGTGCTATAAGTGTGTGGAGTGGGTGCTACAGTGTGTTTGTTTAAAGTGAGTGTGTGCGTGTGGATGTGTGTGCTATGTGCGTTTGGTGGTTGTTGTTGTGTAGTGTTCATTCATTGTTCGTTTAGCAGCCTGATGGCCTGGGGATAGAAGCTTCTTCTGAGTCTTTCTGTGCTCGCCTTGAGACTCCTGTATCGCTTGCCTGACGGCAGCAGTTCAAAGAGGCAGTTGTTCGGGTGACTGGAGTCTTTAATGATTCTCTTAGCCTTGCCCTTGCAACGCTTGTAGTAAATGTTCTGGAGGGTGGGGAGCCCCCCTCCAATTGTGCGTTCGGCTGAACGTGTCACTCTTTGTAGTCTGCTTTGGTCTTGTGCAGTGCTATTCCCAAACCAGGAGGTGATGTTGCCGGTCAAGATGCTCTCTATTGTACATGAGTAGAAGTTCTTAAGGATCTTCTGGCTGACTTGGAACTTCCTTAGGCGCCTGAGGAAGTAGAGGCGTTGTCGTGCCTTCTTCACAACACTGTTAATGTGTGTGGTCCATGTCAAGTCCTCGGATATGTAGGCTCCGAGGTACTTAAAGCTGTTGACTCTCTCAACCGGTGCCCCGTCGATGCTGAGGGGGCTGTAGTCCTTGACCCCCGACCTCCTGAAGTCCACAATCATCTCCTTTGTTTTGCTGACGTTCAGGGAGAGGCTGTTTTCCTGGCACCATCCCGCCAGGACCTTGACCTCTTCCAGGTAGGCCCTCTCGTCGTTGGCAGAGATCAGGCCCACCACCACTGTGTCGTCAGCAAATTTGACGATTGTATTGCTACTCCGCTGAGCCACACAGTCGTGTGTGTACAGGGAGTAGAGGAGGGGACTCAGAACACAGCCCTGGGGGGCCCCTATGTTGAGGGTGATGGATGAGGAGGTGCAGTTGCCTGCTCTCACCACCTGGGGTCTGCCAGTCAGGAAGTCCAAGACCCACTGGCAGAGGTCATAGCCCAAGCCCAGGTCCCTGAGCTTGGCTATGAGTATGGAGGGGACTATGGTATTGAATGCCGAGCTGTAGTCGATGAATAGCATTCTCACATAGTTCCCCTGCCTCTTGTCCAGGTGTGATGCTGCTGTGTGCAGCACATGGGATATGGCGTCCTCCGTGGACCTGTTGGGGCGGTATGCAAATTGCAGGGGGTCCATGTTGATGGGGAGGGAGGAGCAGATGTAGCCCTTTACTAGCTTCTCGAAGCACTTCATGGCTATGGAGGTGAGAGCTACAGGGCGGTAGTCGTTGAGGCAAGCAGGCTTGGATTTTTTGGGTACAGGGATAATAGTGGACTTCTTTCATGTAAATATAAGCATTTAGATGAATGAACTTTAATTAAAGCACAGTAGGCTAAGTAGGTCAAATAGGCCAGATGGGTAAGCAGCAGAAACACTGCAGAATATAAATAGTAGGCTGATAGAAATTGTTGTCACTGGGCGCCCACGGTTACCTCTCCCAAAACACAATTTGGCAAATCCGAGACAAAGCCGTCAGCACTATGGAGACTGGAGAGTGCTACATCTAGGCCTTTTGCAGCATACATTTCTTGCTGGACCGTTCTGACAAAGACGATGTGCTGGGCGACAGGAGGTAGAGCAGTCGTCTGGTAATCCAGAGGTTCCCGGTTCGATTCCCGCTCCTCCTGAGTGAATGGGTACAAATGTGAGGAACACATTGTAAAACGCTTTGGATAAAAGCGCTATATAAATGCAGCCATTTACCATTTACGATGTTTAAAAAAAAAACTCTTGGCACGTCAGAGAGAAATTTGCTGTTCACACTCCCACGCCACTTCCCTTTGACGTGGAAAAACTCGCCATAGAGCGAATTTTCAGCCATACTGTAGCTCTGAGGCCAATGAAACAAAGTGCCGGGCTGTAGCTGCGCAGTAGCGTCTCACAGTAGCCAGCAGCTCACAGTAGAGGCTCACAGTAGAGGCTCACAGTGGAGGCTCACAGTAGCGGCTCACAGTAGAGGCTCACAGTAGAGGCTCACAGTAGAGGCTCGCAGTAGAGGCTCACAGTAGAGGCTCACAGTAGCGGCTCACAGTAGAGGCTCACAGTAGAGGCTCACAGTAGAGGCTCACAGTAGAGGCTCACAGTAGAGGCTCACAGTAGAGGCTCACAGTAGCGGCTCACAGTAGAGGCTCACAGTAGAGGCTCACAGTAGAGGCTCACAGTAGAGGCTCACAGTAGCGGCTCACAGTAGAGGCTCACAGTAGAGGCTCACAGTAGAGGCTCACAGTAGAGGCTCACAGTAGAGGCTCACAGTAGAGGCTCACAGTAGAGGCTCACAGTAGAGGCTCACAGTAGAGGCTCACAGTAGCGGCTCACAGTAGCAGCTCACAGTAGAGGCTCACAGTAGAGGCTCACAGTAGAGGCTCACAGTAGAGGCTCACAGTAGAGGCTCACAGTAGAGGCTCACAGTAGAGGCTCACAGTAGAGGCTCACAGTAGCGTCTCACAGTAGCCAGCAGCTCACAGTAGAGGCTCACAGTAGCGGCTCACAGTAGAGGCTCACAGTAGCGGCTCACAGTAGAGGCTCACAGTAGAGGCTCACAGTAGCGTCTCACAGTAGCGGCTCACAGTAGAGGCTCACAGTAGAGGCTCACAGTAGAGGCTCACAGTAGTGGCTCACAGTAGAGGCTCACAGTAGCGGCTCACAGTAGAGGCTCACAGTAGAGGCTCACAGTAGAGGCTCACAGTAGAGGCTCACAGTAGCCAGCAGCTCACAGTAGCCAGCAGCTCACAGTAGAGGCTCACAGTAGAGGCTCACAGTAGCCAGCAGCTCACAGTAGCCAGCAGCTCACAGTAGAGGCTCACAGTAGAGGCTCACAGTAGAGGCTCACAGTAGTGGCTCACAGTAGAGGCTCACAGTAGAGGCTCACAGTAGAGGCTCACAGTAGAGGCTCACAGTAGAGGCTCACAGTAGCGGCTCATAGTAGCAGCTCACAGTAGCGGCTCACAGTAGAGGCTCACAGTAGCGGCTCACAGTAGAGGCTCACAGTAGAGGCTCACAGTAGCGGCTCACAGTAGAGGCTCACAGTGGCGGCTCACAGTAGAGGCTCACAGTAGATGCTCACAGTAGAGGCTCACAGTAGAGGCTCACAGTAGCGGCTCACAGTAGCGGCTCACAGTAGAGGCTCACAGTAGCGGCTCACAGTAGAGGCTCACAGTAGCGGCTCACAGTAGAGGCTCACAGTAGAGGCTCACAGTAACGGCTCACAGTAGAGGCTCACAGTAGCGGCTCACAGTAGAGGCTCACAGTAGAGGCTCACAGTAGCCAGCAGCTCACAGTAGCCAGCAGCTCACAGTAGAGGCTCACAGTAGAGGCTCACAGTAGAGGCTCACAGTAGAGGCTCACAGTAGCAGCTCACAGTAGAGGCTCACAGTAGAGGCTCACAGTAGAGGCTCACAGTAGAGGCTCACAGTAGAGGCTCACAGTAGAGGCTCACAGTAGAGGCTCACAGTAGCGTCTCACAGTAGCCAGCAGCTCACAGTAGAGGCTCACAGTAGCGGCTCACAGTAGAGGCTCACAGTAGCGGCTCACAGTAGAGGCTCACAGTAGAGGCTCACAGTAGAGGCTCACAGTAGCGTCTCACAGTAGCGGCTCACAGTAGAGGCTCACAGTAGAGGCTCACAGTAGAGGCTCACAGTAGTGGCTCACAGTAGAGGCTCACAGTAGCGGCTCACAGTAGAGGCTCACAGTAGAGGCTCACAGTAGAGGCTCACAGTAGAGGCTCACAGTAGCCAGCAGCTCACAGTAGCCAGCAGCTCACAGTAGAGGCTCACAGTAGAGGCTCACAGTAGAGGCTCACAGTAGCCAGCAGCTCACAGTAGCCAGCAGCTCACAGTAGAGGCTCACAGTAGAGGCTCACAGTAGAGGCTCACAGTAGTGGCTCACAGTAGAGGCTCACAGTAGAGGCTCACAGTAGAGGCTCACAGTAGAGGCTCACAGTAGAGGCTCACAGTAGCGGCTCACAGTAGAGGCTCATAGTAGCAGCTCACAGTAGCGGCTCACAGTAGAGGCTCACAGTAGCGGCTCACAGTAGAGGCTCACAGTAGAGGCTCACAGTAGCGGCTCACAGTAGAGGCTCACAGTGGCGGCTCACAGTAGAGGCTCACAGTAGATGCTCACAGTAGAGGCTCACAGTAGAGGCTCACAGTAGCGGCTCACAGTAGCGGCTCACAGTAGAGGCTCACAGTAGCGGCTCACAGTAGAGGCTCACAGTAGCGGCTCACAGTAGAGGCTCACAGTAGAGGCTCACAGTAACGGCTCACAGTAGAGGCTCACAGTAGCGGCTCACAGTAGAGGCTCACAGTAGCGGCTCACAGTAGAGGCTCACAGTAGAGGCTCACAGTAGCGGCTCACAGTAACGGCTCACAGTAGCGGCTCACAGTAGAGGCTCACAGTAGAGGCTCACAGTAGAGGCTCACAGTAGCGGCTCACAGTAGAGGCTCACAGTAGAGGCTCACAGTAGAGGCTCACAGTAGAGGCTCACAGTAGCGGCTCACAGTAGAGGCTCACAGTAGCGGCTCACAGTAGAGGCTCGTCCCTCTGTCCGGGTGAGAGTCACTGGAGAGCAGGGAGACGCTGGTATGTACGTGAGACGCTGCTGACGATTTTGACAAATTAATGTATTTAATAATGCAATGCTACAATGAACGATAGTCTATTATAGACTACGAGAAGGGGAGATAAATCATATGCCCACCGACAATGAAAACAAATGACCAGAGGTAGGGAAGCGAATATCCCCCCCCCGCGCACGGCAAATCGCACCCTGGGTTTTACTATAGTTAATTTTCGTATGGGATGGGCTGGACCTATGGCCGGCGATCCATTCCCTGGAAAGTGTCATCCATACTCAGTGTAGTTCACACCTCAGAGTGTGTCTGTACTCACTGGGTGTCAACAGCAAGGCTTCGGGAACTGAGGGTGCGGAGGGTGCTGCAGCACCCCCTAGCGAAATGTAGGCAAACTACAACCATCATTTAAAATGACATGAAGTGATTTTAATAAATGGATTAATTATTGATGTTAACCCCCTCCCCCTTAGTCATTACTATGAATTCAATCTAATTTGATTTTATAACTTGGTTGGTAACATAATTGCTCAGAATGAATCTGCCAGTGGCGAGGCACGGCACCCAATAGTGGAGGGAAGATCCTGGGTCAACAGTTCCTGGGTCAACAGTTCCTGGGTCAACAGTTCCTGGGTTCCTGGGTCAACAGTTCCTGGGTCAACAGTTCCTGGGTTCCTGGGTCAACAGTTCCTGGGTCAACAGTTCCTGGGTTCCTGGGTCAACAGTTATTGGGTCAACAGTTCCTGGGTCAACAGTTCCTGGGTCAACAGTTGGTGTGCTTGTACAGACGTTACCCACAACATGGCACAAAAGCGCATTTTGTATTTCTTTAGAATTCCATGCTAGGCTGAAAAGCCTAATAGATCTGAGGCAGACAACTCAGCAACCGACACCGAAGAAGTAGCAGCAGCACCTCTAGCTCTACTGTCACAACACCTGTCACTCTCACAGCGACCCTGCTAGCAACAGAGCTGCTAGGGAGCTAACGTTAACCTAGCTAGCTGGTGGGGGAGTAACGTTAATGTCGTCAGCTCAGTGCTGCCAGCCATGGGACTACACTCTTCCAGGTAGATGTTTTGGAGATGAAGATTTGTCGCATTCTTTTCAGCCTCAGTGGTTTAGAGAAAGATTGTGCTTTCTGTTTCACCTGTATCCAGGCTGCCCTGGTGCAAGGCCTAAAGATTTTGTTGGCACAGGAAATCATTCATAAGTCATTCACACTGTTGCCGGACGGGTTAGAGAAAACTCCATTAAGCAATCTGCTCTGTGATATCTCAGCCAAAGACCAGCAAACAGCAAGGCATGTCCTGGAGATATCATTTTGTACCATAGCATGCCGGGGATGAAAGGGAATCCCTTTTAGGGGTGACACAACTCGTGACTGCTTACTCTATGAGCTGATGCTGGAACAGACCTATAATTTACCCAAAGAAAGAGTGGATAACAAGGGGGCATCACCCCGGAGTACAAAAACACATTTGGAGTGTTATGACTGCAGCACAAGGTAGGAATGCTGGTTTGTTATGTGCTGCCGCCATGCAGTAAATGTTCAAGTTCAAGTTCAAGTTCTTTAATAGTTGTCATACAGAAGTACAGAATACTTTCATACAAAATGCTTCTTACTGTTACGCTCCAGAGACTGTGCTAGACAAGATAGTATCAAATAACATAATAACATAATATAGCATGAATTTAGAAGAAGAAAATGAGGTCACAGTTGTTCGGTATAGACATATGTACAATGTTCTGAGTTACCATATAATATACAATACACAACTATGCAGTGTACTAATGTACAGTACTATCTAGTGCAAAGCAGAAATGGGATGAGGTACAATTTTAGGTACAATTTACAGTAAGGTGTACGAGTTGGGCTATGATTTATCAACTGTTCAATTCAACTGAAGGTTTAGGCTAATTGTTGTCTTGGCTAGGCTATTTATAATTAATTTAATCTCTATACAGTTGTGGTGGTTGTGGTGTGGTTTGGGTGGTAAATTTGGGTCAGAGCCAATTGTAAGTGATGCTATGCCATTCCGACAGCCCGAATATTTCCCAATAGACATTTCCCATTGGACCGAAAGCCCATTAGTCCAAAAACAAAACACATTGCTCTGAACTCCCTTTGCTCAGAATAGTTAGATAGTAAGCCCATTAGTCCGACAGCCTGTTGGTCCGAAAATACTGGTACGATTTTTTTGCTCAGTGTATTTTGATGTGCAAAACATGAAGACACTGTTTGCAAAATGCTCGCTTTTTAGTCTGCCCATTGGCTAAAAATAAAATAGATTGATTCAATTAAAATGAACAGAATACAAAGCAGCGTGTCGCAGGTCTCCTGCCTATAGGCTGTATGACCACAAAACACCTCAACCATAATGAATGAATTAATGAATGATTTTTATTTCGGTCTTCTTTTACAAAGCAATGAGTACAACTACTTACATACATATGTACAGTAGTATGAAATTTATAAGAAAAAAAAAAGAAAACTACCGAAAAGGTGTAGGCTGAAGCCGAGGCTTATATTGCCTACCCTTTTTACATAAAAAATTTTAGCCACTGTTTATACTGTATATATATAGTCCTGTATAGTGTATGTACATCGTGTCCCATATGTTACTTATGTTTATAGTGTCCTATATGTTACTTTATGTTTATATTAGATATTTTTTTTAATATAGGCCTACTGTATATATATATACACCGTAGGAAGGAGGAAACATAATACAATTTCTCTGTATGTCTTGCACATTATGGGAAGCGACAATAAAGCTGACTTTGACTTTGACTTACATTATTAAAAGAAAAAAAAAGTTTCAGAACATAATTTTGCAAAAAGAAAAACAAAAGGTTCGGAAGTTATAGTGTACAGTTATACAGTAATATACAAAATGTATACACATAAAAAAAATTGTCACAGTTGTAATATACAGTTATATTATAATAAAAACTATAAAATATAAGTAGGATTATAATAAAGTTTTATATTTATTAGGGATGTTTGATATTGGCTTTTTTACCGATACCGATATACTGATATTGTCCAACTCTTAATTTCCGATACCGATATCAACCGATATCAACCGATACCGATATATACCCCCAAAAACGGAATAATTTCAGGTAATTAACATTACATATCTCTTGTTGTAAGTCAAGATAGACCGCGCTCTCGGTATCTGACACTGGGTGCAGAAATCCAGAAGATTAAATAGAAAAAAGCAGGCGGAAGCCAGACCAGCACTCTCAGATTAAAAAAAGTTTTAATCGCAGCCTTGAACAAACATGTTTAGAAGCAAAAGCTCCTTCGTCAGTGTTAGTGGCTAGCAACGATAGCTTGCAAAGGTGGGGGCTATATACAAGGTAGGCAGGAAGTGACATCATTGCAGGTGAGACTGGAATTGCTAGTCAACTTTGACCGTAGGAACTCAAATGTAAGGACATTATAATTGAATGTGTTATAATGTGAAGTAAACAAAAAATAAATACAAATAAAAACAAGAAACAAAATAAACAAACTTAATCATAGCTAAATAAATGAGCAAATTACATCAATTGCAAACACAATTCTCTAAGAAAATAAAAACATTTCCCCCATTATTCAAAAAAAGAAATCACAATAACGGTCACTTGTTATAGGAAACAGGATAACACGTTCTCCTCATTCATTCCCTTTGGTTCTATACAATTAAATAAATGAATATAGTAACATTCGCATTGTAATAGCAGTTTGTGCCTGTCTCCCCCTCTAGAGGGCCTGTTGACTAGCTCGAGTCCCATATATTTCAGATCATTGACAGAATGATTGCATTTGGTAAAATGGCGAGCTACTGATGACTTGACATCTAGATTTCTGAACATTTGTGCTCACTGATTCTAGATTAAAAATATCTCTTGTTGTGGAATTAACACAACATTATGCATTCTTTTGACAATAAATAAAATCAGAATTTGTTCTTACTTGCTTGCCTGGGTAAATAAAGGTTAAATAAATGTAAAAAAAACTGGCAGAGCTGGAAACGCTTTACTCTACGTTATTTTCCTCTTTACAATACAACTACTCAGCTCGACTGGATACTCAAATTAATGTGTTAAAAAAAGAGATTAATGCCATTTATAAACAACAATCTGAAGTTCAAATACGTAGCACAAGACAACAGCATTACTCTCATGGTTCTAAACCTAGCTATGCAGTTAAGAGCCAACGCAAAATTTGCAGATATAACTACAATTAAGGCACAGCAACTTGTTACAGACTTGTTACAGACCCTAAAAAAATCAACGAGACATTCAAAGAGTTCTACTCCAACTTGTACAAATCAGAAACGGCCTTCGATCAAAACAAAATGGACACATATCTTAATCAAATGAACCTTCCTAAACTATCAGAGGATGACGCTAAACAGTTAGAAACACCCATCACACTAGATGAACTTAGGGAGGCCATATCTGAAATGCAAAGTGGTAGGGCTCCTGGAAGAGACGGTATCCCACCAGAAATGTACCTCTCATGTTGGGATGTAATTGGACCCCTATTACTTAATATGATTCTATATTCAATCAAGGAGGGGAACTTCCATAAGAACGACAATAATGCACTCATAACAGTCCTCCTTAAAAAAGACAAAGACCCCAACGATTGCGGTAGTTATAGACCCTTAAGCCTCCTCGGAACCGATATCAAGCTGTACTCCAAGGTATTAGCCATCAGACTTCAAAAGCATATGACGTCTTTAGTGCATCCTGACCAGACTGGCTTCATAAGAGGCCGCTTGATCACGGATAATATAAGACGGTTATTACATGTGCTAGATGCCAGCAAGGATGACACCACACCTAAGGCGATGCTGTCCCTGGATGCGATGAAAGCCTTTGATAGGTTGGAATGGTCTTATCTATGGGCAGTATTAGAAAGGATGGGGTTAGGAAAAGGATTCATTGATATGATTAAAGTATTATACAAAGACCCATCGGCCATGATTACAACAGGTATAAGCACCTCCGAAATCTTTCCGGTATCGCGCTCCTCTAGACAGGGTTGCCGTCTTAGTCCCGGACTATTCGCTTTATCATTAGAGCCTTTAGCACAATATATAAGACAATCCCAATCCATAGAACCAATCGCAATCAAGGGCACACAACATCATATTAGTTTATATGTGGACGACGTAATATTGTTCATGCAAAACCCTAACACCTCAATGCCTCATCTTCTCAAGTTGATTGATGACTTTGGCAATCTATCGGGATTTAGGATAAATTGGCCAAAGTCGGCTTTCCTTCCACTTAATGCCCCTGCAAAGAATATACTCCTTCCAGAAGAAATACCAATGGTTAAACACTTCAGATGTTTAGGAGTTGAAGTATTCCCTACTATAAGCCAAACGGTGAAGTACAATTACATAAAAATCCAAGATAAGATCAAATACGACTTTGACAGGTGGTCCAAACTTAAAAACTCAGTACAGGCACGGGTATCAATAGTTAAGATGGATGTTCTACCTAGAATCAACTTCATTAGCTCAATGCTACCGTTACCCCCTCCAGATGGTTACTGGAAAAAATTACACTCCACTGCATACAAATTTATTTGGAATAACAAACCTCCATGTATAAAAAGATCCACCGCACAGAGAAACAAAGCCGACGGAGGTATGGCATTTCCAGATTTTTACCACTATTTTAAGGCGTACTCTTTAAGACCACTGACAACCTGGTTTGATTCCCAAGCATCTGTATCCTGGAGAAACTTAGAAGTAAATATAGTAGCACCACATAGACTGCAGGACATAGTATACACCATATTATCAATTAAGCAATGCGAATTGAAATTTGGCCCCCTTTTTTCTCATGTGATCCGGATATGGCGTGAAACACAAAAAAAATATTCTAACCTACATAAATGGCATAGTCATACTCCCCTATTCAATAACAATGCACTCCTGATTGGAAAACAACCTATAAGATACCCTAAATGGGAAAAGCAGGGCATACACACATTAGGAGATGTTTTCAACAAACGGGGTTTTTGTAGCTATAAAGACATACATACAAAATTTAATCTCACCAGTTCCACATATTATTTTTACGCACAGTTATTGGTCTGTTTGAAGGCTCATGGAGTCCCATTAAGGATACCAATTGAGCACCACAGATATCACAAATTCTTCTATGAAAGAGAGACATCGAGAGGTTTCATATCTGATTTTTATCATCAATTACTAACGTCCTCGTATGGAATCCTCCCCCTAGACTCAGTCTGGAGGAGGGATATACCAGACTTGGAAATAAATTTTGATTGGCAAGAAGTCTGGGCAAACGTTCGAATTGCGTCACGTAACCCGGACCACCAACAAATTAATCTTAACTATATTCATAGGACATACCTGACTCCTATAAGATTGAACAGAATGGGACTTAAACAAGACTCCAGATGTTTCTTATGTACAAATGGGGATGAGGGTACATTTATGCACATGTATTGGGATTGCCCACCAGTTAAGATATTCTGGAAAGAAGTGTCCCAGCAATTATCAAATTTCTTATTTCTGAACATACCTGTACACCCCTCTGTATTGCTGTTGAATGATGTTTTTGAGTTTGCAGTCCCTATACAGCTAAAGAGATACGTTTTATCTGGTATCACAGCGGCTAAAAAGCTGATAGCATCACGATGGTTTCAACCGGAAAAAATGTGTCAGAAGGTATCTGGGTTCTTACATATCTCGATGTGATTTATCTAGAAATATCTACAGCAAGGTGTCAGTGAAACCAAAATTGCAATGTGGTTAGAAGTGGTGGAGAGAATAAAAGCTAGCATATGAATTGTAGTGCCTGGTTAGGAGCGAATGATAATGGATGGATTATCCAAGTGGGGGTCCGGGGGGGGTGAACGAGCGAGAGCATATGTATGTATGTTATTAGATAGCAAGTATTAGGTGTATATCTCGTATATTACATTTATTTAAATGGTGATTTCATTGGATGTGTACTGTTAATGCTTGTATGTCTAATTTTTTGTTATGTTTAAAAAATTATAAAAAAAAATAAAACACAGAATTTGTTCTTACTTGCTTGCCTGGGTAAATAAAGGTTAAATAAATGTAATAATTTTTTATTTATTTTTTTTAACCGATATCACATTTTATCACATATGTAAGGGATAATGTATAGCTACGAGGTCATTGTCGCAAAATAATTGACGACACAGAGTTTAAAATACCGAGCCGCCTCAGCGAGGTGTTTTAAACGTCAGTGAAGGTCAATTATTTTGCGATGATGACCGAGTATAGCTATACATTATCCCGCTTATTACATGGCTAACTTACTAACAATATACCTAATTCATTTTACAAAATCGACAAGACAAGATCAAATGCAGACGCAGTTGTTCTGTGGCTCTGTCAGCCCAAATAAAGTGATTATTATTATCGCCGGCAGCCCGGCAGGTGTGTCTAATTGCACTGAAACAGTGTGTGTCAGTGGGGCTTGATTGCGAACAGCTGCGCACAGCGGTCATTATTGTTCCACAGAGGTCCGTTATCGAGTAATATCGGACCTCTGACGAGAGGCTATTGACCAATCACAAGCAAGCATTTCGGCGAATGTGAAAACGCCATGTAATAACGGCCGATAATATCGGACATCCCTAATATTCATGTATCACCTATTTGAAAATGTTCTTAAATGTATTAATCAAACTACACATTTTGTATTCGTTGTCACAGTTATTCCACAGGTATGACTCTTCTCTTCCTCCATTGCCACAAAGATCTCTGATAAACTGGATCTGAAATGGAGCGCTACGCTGCTGTCCGTGGTGCTGAAATAGGTTTGGCAAAATAGTTATTCTCTCCCCAATTAGTTTGGTGGCAAGGAACACTGCTTTCGCTTCCTCTCCTTCATACAGTGCAGGGTTATTTGAACTCCCCCATTGCTGCTGCGTCAGAACCCATTGGCGTCACCGACTGTATTTGCTCTGCCTTGTTTTTGTTCTCCACCCATTTATTTCACAATTCAAGGCTGCCAGGCGACAAAGACAACAGGACCTCGTGCACCATAGATCACACACACTTAACAGTTGTTGACGCTGCTGCTCCGTTCAGTTATTGTGGTGAAACAGCAGCAGCTATTAACAACCATCCAATGGATTTCTGTGCCTTTTAAGTTATGGCTAATAAACATTTGCAAAAGTAGGCTACTGTGCCTATGAGGAAAAAAAATAGGAACATGGACTGGGTCATTAAATTGATCTGCAAGTCATTAATGGCCTTATTTGGTGTGAGAGAGGAGACTTGTTTGAACACTGCTTGGTTACCTACTAGATAGGATGTAGCCTAATCCATTGCAAGTTTAAGAAAATGACTAATGATCATATGTAGACCAGCAAAATAGATACGATGAAAGGTGTTTTCACTGTTCTCTCTAAGTCGGACATTACTGCCTAGGTAGATTAAGACCCGACTACGTAGATTAAGACCCGCCTACGTAGATTAAGACCTGCCTAGGTACAGTAGATAAAATCCAAATAATACCCCCCCCCCCCCCCCCATCAAGACGTGCAATTGTCATTTCATAATGCACACATACAAGCACTGACCTTCAATTCAGAAGCTATGATATCTAGTTATTCAGCCCTGCGTTCTGCAATTGCCCTGTGACAACTGTCCTTGTGAGTTACGCTGTTTCTGTGTGCAGTCAACTCCAGTGTTTGTGTGTGAGCCAGTGCCACTAAACTAATATTAAGCTGGCCCCAGCATAGTTAAACTAACCCTGAAGCAGCTCATAGTGGAGCAGTCCTCTGGGCGACTGTACTTTAGTTTTCATTTGAGTTGATTTTGCGAGGATAGTTGGTTTGCTCTTCAGCTCCCAACAGTGAGGAATGGGAGGGGCTGAGCCTGAGAGGCTCTCCCTTTCTCTCTCTCCCTCTCACTCTGTATCTCTCTCTCCCTCTCTCTCTGTACGTTCAATGATTTTAAGTAACCAAACGTTACACTATATAAACTAACAGGATAGTAATGGTAATATTTCACTTCATTAGCTGAAATATTCTAAAATCTATATTCTAAAGTATATTCTCCCTCGTGTGTGGGGGTGTGTGTGTGTACGTTTGCTATATGCAACTCTTTTTGACATGTATTAATAATCCTGATGCAGAAAAAGCCCATTTTATTAAAAAGGAAGATATTATATAATACATAATCTTTATTTTTATTCTAAAAAATAAATAACTGCAATATTGTGATACTTCTGCTATGATGCTACCCTGATAATATTTAGAAAACTGCTGCAAAACAAGATAAACGTTAATGTTATCAGAAAAACAAGATAAACTGCACTTTTGTAGACCCATTATATTATATATATTATCATTAGGGATGTCATTAAAATGTGATATTGGAAAATATCGGTATCTGTTTTCAAATTTTTATTTTATTATAATTTGTTTACATTTCTATAACCTTTATTTACCCAGACAAGCAAGTAAGAACAAATTCTGATTTTATTTATTGTCAAAAGTATGCATAATGTTGTGTTAATTCCACAACAAGAGATATGTAATGTTAATTACCTGAAATTATTCAGTTTTTTGGGGGGGGGGGGGGAAACCCTGCATATATCGGTATCGGTTGATATTGGTTGATATCGGTATCGGAAATTAAGAGTTAGACAATATCGGTATATCGGTATCGGTAAAAAAGCCAATATCGAGCATCCCTAATTATCATCCAATAAATGAGAAACAAAAAAAACATCAACAACACTATCTCTATTTCCAATCCCTATAAATTTGGTCAAACTTGCTAGCACTGTGGCGTTGACGTGACATTTTATTGAATTTTTCCTCATAGGAGGTCTGAATTTCCGACCGAATTATAATTGAATGCAGCATGAGCATGTGTCGTGCATGTGTTAGCCGGTGAGTCTGCCTGTAGATGTAAGTTACCATGGCAGCCATCGAAGTATGACTTCTAGGCTTTTAGCGGAGCTCACAATTCATTTTAAACGTCTTGAAATTCACTTTTCACCCAAGAATGCAACAACTTACAATCTTACTTTGCAAAAATCCCATGGCATCTAATTGTGTTCTCTGTGTTACTTATCCATATGATGGGGAGCATACTGTTTAACATTTGAAAGGATACATTTGGCTTTTGGAAGAAGCGATAATGGCTTGGGGCGTTAGCATTTCAAAGGACCCTTATGAAATGCAGTACTGTAGCTAGTGTAGCCCACCCATCAGATTCCATTGCTCTTCTTTATTTCCCCCTTCAGTTCAGCAGCATCATAATCGCAGTAACAGTTGTAGCCTGGCATGGGGTCATGTTGGAATCTCACACCAGACTGTTGGTTCTCAGTGCAGTCGCTACCCTGCCAGTCACTGATAAGTAAATCTGTGAAACTGTTGGAATCGCTAAAATGTCTGCCAGTGCCTCAACAACAGTGGTGGTGTGAGGTCAGGTTCTGCTTGGCACCTACTGGAAGACAAAGGACTTAAGAATAGAAGAATAGATTCGATTATGATTGGGCTGTCGGGATGGTGAATTTTGACTAAAGTCCTTTGATCATTATTTTGGAGTCAACCCATTGCAGGCATTCAATCTGCTACACAACAAACCTGCTTACTCTATTTAGTTACCCTTAGTTACCCTTAGAGGCCCCTCAGAATGTATTCTGTTAATTATATTGAAGCTAGTCTCCCACCAAGCAATGAAGATAGTTTGCTCTAATTTAGTAAATTTTAGACAGATGTTCACAGCAGCTGTGACTGATTTATATTACCTGCTGGCATAGTTTAGGTAATGTTACTCTCCAGAGTAACCAATCACACAGGTCTTAGTTTGGTCACAATTGTAATGATGGTACTCATGTGAAAACTTCATTCAGTGAACTGCGGGCCACACCCCTTCAGCATGCTGCGAGTTGGCTGTAATCATTTTCCACAAAAGCTATTCTGATTGACTGAGCATGATTGTACTTTAAAATATTGATATGGCTGCAAAACTTTGTCTACGCCTGCCCCCTGTGTCGCAACCCCATTTAGACTCCCACAGGTAGGTCCACCTCCGTTGTGGCTGTGAGGCAGAGGCCGCATGCCGCTAGTGTGGTTACCATTGAGGGGGTTTCTCTCTCTCTCTCTCTCTCTCTCTCTCTCTCTCTCTCTCTCTCTCTCTCTCTCTCTCTCTTCTCTCTCTCCTCTCTCCTCTCTCTCTTCTCTCTCTCTCCTCTCTCTCTCTCTCTCTCTCTATTCTCTCTTCTCTCTCTCTCTCTCTCTCTCTCTCTCTCTCTCTCTCTCTCTCTCTCTCTCTCTCTCTCTCTCTATCTCATCTCTCTCTCTCTCTCTCTCTCTCTCTCTCTGGAGGGAGGGAGGGAGGGATTGCTTCCAGATTACACCCCCCTGTATAGGGGAAATGAAATAGAATGGATGGAATGATGCATACATTTACCGCATAGAAATTACTCTATTTTAAAATGTTTTGATCCTGTAACAGCCTGGCTTTGATTTAGCTAAAGATAATTCAATTCCCCCTGGGGTTATACTGTATCTTTCGTCGGGGGAATTTCCTACGAGCTGAATGCAGGTTAAAGCACTTCAGATAAGTGCTACTTCGGGGTCAGTGCCCAAGTGGCCACAAGGAAGGACGCTATTTCTGCCTGTGCTGCTCTTGGCTTTTCAAATTAGTTTGGCCCCTTTTGTTTTTTCCCACCTCTAGCAATAATATTTGCTTTGGTTCTTTCTAAGATGTCATGCCACCCTACATACAGTACTTTCATATTTAAGCCTGCCACACTGTCATGCCACCCCTACATACTTCCATATTTCAGCCTGCCACGCCATTATGCCACCCTACTATTATGCTTCCATATTTCAGCCTGTCACCCCGTCACGCCCACTCTACACCCTACATACTTCCATATTTCAGTCTGCCACCCCGTCATGCCACCCTACATACTTCCATATTTC